>NW_028322235.1:672500-825000 GCF_059928025.1 Delphinapterus leucas
TAACCCGTACGCTAACACGTACCCTCACCCTAAACCGTTGTCGTACCCTAACTTGTACCCTAAACCGTCCCTGTGCCCGTCCCCTAACCCTAACCTTAACCCTAACCCTTTCCCGAAGCCTTAACCTCACCCGTCCCCTAATCCTAACCCGTACGCTAACACTAACCCATACCCTAACACGTACGCTCACCCTAAACCGTTGTCGTACCCTAACCTGTACCCTAAACCGTCCCCGTCCCCGTCCCCTAACCCTAACCCTAACCCTATCCCTAACCCTTACCCGAAGCCTTACACTCACCCGTCCCCTAATCCTCACCCGTACGCTAACACTAACCCGTACCCTAACACGTACGCTCACCCTAAACCTTTGTCGTACACTAACCTGTACCCTAAACCGTCCCCGTCCCCTAACCCTAACCCTAACCCTAACCCTAACCCTAACCCTTACCCGAAGCCTTACACTCACCCGTCCCCTAATCCTAACCCGTACGCTAACACTAACCCGTACCCTAACACGTACGCTCACCCTAAACCGTTGTCGTACCCTAACCTGTACCCCAAACCGTCCCCGTCCCCTAACCCTAACCCTAACCCTTACCCGAAGCCCTACCCTCACCCGTTCCCTAATCCTAACCCGTACGCTAACACTAACCAGTACCCTAACACGTACGCTCACCCTAAACCGTTGTCGTACCCTAACTTGTACCCTAAACCGTCCCCGTCCCCTAACCCTAACACTAACCCTAACCCTTACCCGAAGCCTTACCCTCACCCGTCCCCTAATCCTAAACCGTACGCTAACACTAACCCGTACCCTAACACGTACGCTCACCCTAAACCGTTGTCGTACCCTAACCTGTACCCTAAACTGTCCCCGTCCCCTAACCCTAACCCTAAACCTAACCCTAACCCTAACCCTTACCCGAAGACTTACCCTCACCCGTCCCCTAATCCTAACCCTTACGCTAACACTAACCCATACCCTAACACGTAAGCTCACCCTAAACCGTTTTCGTACCCTAACCTGTACCCTAAACCGTCCCCGTCCCCGTCCCCTAACCCTAACCCTAACCCTAACCCTTACCTGAAGCCTTACCCTCACCCGTCCCCTAATCCTAACCCGTACGCCAACACTAACCCGTACCGTAACACGTACGCTCACCCTAAACCGTTGTCGTACACTAACCTGTACCCTAAACCGTCCCCGTCCCCGTCCCCTAACCCTAACCCTAACCCTAACCCTAACCCTTACCCGAAGCCTTACCCTCACCCGTCCCCTAATCCTAACCCGTACGCTAACACTAACCCGTACCCTAACACGTACGCTCACCCTAAACCGTTGTCGTACCCTAACCTGTACCCTAAACCGTCCCCGTCCCATAAACCTAAACCTAACCCTAACCCTAACCCTTACCCGAAGCCTTAACCTCACCCGTCCCCTAATCCTCACCCGTACGCTAACACTAACCCGTACCCTAACACGTACGCTCACCCTAAACCGTTGTCGTACCCTAACCTGTACCCTAAACCGTCCCCGTCCCCTAAACCTAACCCTAACCCTAACCCTAACCCTAACCCTTACCCGAAGCCTTACCCTCACCCGTCCCCTAATCCTAACCCGTACGCTAACACTAACCCGAACCCTAACACGTACGCTCACCCTAAACGGTTGTCGTACCCTAAACTGTACCCTAAACCGTCCCCGTCCCCTAACCCTAACCATAACCCTAACCCTAACCCTAACGCTTACCCGAAGCCTTACCCTCACCCGTCCCCTAATCCTAACCCGTACGCTAACACTAACCCGTACCCTAACACTTACGCTCACCCTAAACCGTTGTCGTACACTAACCTGTACCCTAAACCGTCGCCGTCCCCGTCCCCGTCCCCTAACCCTAACCCTAACCTTTACCCGAAGCCTTACCCTCACCCGTCCCCTAATCCTAACCCGTACGCTAACACTAACCCGTACCCTAACACGTACGCTCATCCTAAACTGTTGTCGTACCCTAACCTGTACCCTAAACCGTCCCTGTCCCCGTCCCGTAACCCTAACCCTAACCCTAACACTAACCCTAACCCTTACCCGAAGCCTTATACTCACCCGTCCCCTAATCCTAACCCGTACGCTAACACTAACCCGTACCCTAACACGTACGCTCACCCTAAACCGTTGTCGTACCCTTACCTGTACCCTAAACAGTCCCCGTCCCCTAACCCTAACCCTAACCCTAACCCTAACACTTACCCGAAGACATACCCTCACCCGTCCCCTAATCCTAACCCTTACGCTAACACTAACCCATACCCTAACACGTAAGCTCACCCTAAACCGTTTTCGTACCCTAACCTGTACCCTAAACCGTCCCCGTCCCCGTCCCCTAACCCTAACCCTAACCCTAACCCTTACCCGAAGCCTTACCCTCACCCGTCCCCTAATCCTAACCCGTACGCCAACACTAACCCGTACCCTAACACGTACGCTCACCCTAAACCGTTGTCATACCCTAACCTGTACCCTAAACCGTCCCCGTCCCCTAACCCTAACCCTAACCCTAACCCTATCCCTTACCCGAAGCCTTACCCTCACCCGTCCCCTAATCCGAAACCGTACGCTAACACTAACTCGTACCCTAACACGTACGCTCACCCTAAACCGTTGTCGTACCCTAACCTGTACCCTAACCCGTCCCCGTGCCCTAACCTTAACCCTAAACCTTACCCGAAGCCTTACCCTCACCCGTCCCCTAATCCTCACCCGTACGCTAACACTAACCCGTACCCTAACACGTACGCTCACCCTAAAACGTTGTCGTACACTAACCTGTACCCTAAACCGTCCCCGTCCCCTACCCTAACCCTAAACCTAACCCTAACCCTAACCCTTACCCGAAGCCTTACCCTCACCCGTCACCTAATACTAACCCGTTCGCTAACACTAACCCGTACCCTAACACGTACGCTCACCCTAAACAGTTGTCGTACCCTAACCTGTACCCTAAACCGTCCCGGTCCCCTAAACCTAACCCTAACCCTAACCCTAACCCTAACCCTTACCTGAAGCCTTACCCTCACCCGTCCCCAAATCCTAACCCGTACGCTAACACTAACCCGTACCCTAACACGTACGCTCACCTTAAACGGTTGTCGTACCCTAACCTGTACCCTAAACCGTCCACGTCCCCTAACCCTAACCCTAACCCTAACCCTAACTCTTACCCGAAGCCTTACCCTCACCCGTCCCCTAATCCTAACCCGTACGCTAACACTAACCCGTACCCTAACACGTACGCTCACCCTAAACCGTTGTCGTACCCTAACTTGTACCCTAAACCGTCCCCGTCCCCTAACCCTAACCCTAACCCTAACCCTAACACTTACCCGAAGCCTTACCCTCACCCGTCCCCTATTCCCAACCCGTACACTAACACTAACCCGTACCCTAACACGTACGCTCACCCTAAACGGTTGACGTACCCTAACCTGTACCCTAAACCGTCCCTGTCCCCTAACCCTAAACCTAACCCTAACCCTATCCCTAACCCTTACCCGAAGCCTTACATTCACCCGTCCCCTAATCCTAACCCGTACGCTAACACTAACCCGTACCCTAACACGTACGCTCAGCCTAAACCGTTGTCGTACCCTAACCTGTACCCTAAACCGTCCCCGTCCCCTAACCCTAACCCTAACCCTAACCCTAACCCTTACCCGAAGCCTTATCCTCACCCGTCCCCTAATCCTAACCCGTACGCTAACACTAACCCGTACCCTAACATGTACGCTCACCCTAAACCGTTGTCGTACCCTAACCTGTACCCTAAATCGTCCCTGTCCCCTAACGCTAACCCTAACCCTTACCCGAAGCCTTACCCTCACCCGTTCCCTAATCCTAACCCGTACGCTAACACTAACCAGTACCCTAACACGTACGCTCACCCTAAACCGTTGTCGTACCCTAACTTGTACCCTAAACCGTCCCCGTCCCCTAACCCTAACACTAACCCTAACCCTTACCCGAAGCCTTACCCTCACCCGTCCCCTAATCCTAACCCGTACGCTAACACTAACCCGTACCCTAACACGTACGCTCACCCTAAACCGTTGTCGTACAGTAACCTGTACCCTAAACCGTCGCCGTCCCCGTCCCCGTCCCCTAACCCTAACCCTAACCCTTACCCGAAGCCTTACCCTCACCCGTCCCCTAATCCTAACCCGTACGCTAACACTAACCCGTACCCTAACACGTACGCTCACCCTAAACTGTTGTCGTACCCTAACCTGTACCCTAAACCGTCCCCGTCCCCTAACCCTAACCCTAACGCTAACCCTAACCCTAACCCTTACCCTAAGACTTACCCTCACCCGTCCCCTAATCCTAACCCTTACGCTAACACTAACCCGTACCCTAACACGTAAGCTCACCCTAAACGGTTTTCGTACCCTAACCTGTACCCTAAACCGTCCCCGTCCCCGTCCCCTAACCCTAACCCTAACCCTAACCCTTACCCGAAGCCTTACCCTCACCCGTCCCCTAATCCTAACAAGTACGCCAACACTAACCCGTACCCTAACACGTACGCTCACCCTAAAAAGTTGTCGTACACTAACCTGTACCCTAAACCGTCCCCGTCCCCGTCCCCTAACCCTAACCCTAACCCTAACCCTAACCCTTACCCGAAGCCTTACCCTCACCCGTCCCCTAATCCTACCCCGTACGCTAACACTAACCCGTACCCTAACACGTACGCTCACCCTAAACCGTTGTCATACCATAACCTGTACCGTAAACCGTCCCCGTCCCCGTCCCCTAACCCTAACCCTAACCCTATCCCTTACCCGAAGCCTTACCCTCACCCGTCCCCTAATCCTAACCCGTACGCTAACACTAACCCGTACCCTAACACGTACGCTCACCCTAAACCGTTGTCGCAGCCTAACCTGTACCCTAAACCGTCCCCGTCCCCTAACCCTAACCCTAACCCTAACCCTAACCCTAACCCTTATCCGAAACCTTACCCTCACCCGTCCCCTAATCCTAACTCGTACGCTAACACTAACCGGTACCCTAACACGTACGCACACCCTAAATCGTTGTCGTACCCTAACCTGTACCCTAAACCGTCCCCGAACACTAACGCTTACCCTAACCCTAACCCTAACCCTAACACTTACCCGAAGCCTTACCCTCACCCGTCCCCTAATCCTAACCCGTACGCTAACACTAACCCGTACCCTAACACGTACGCTCACCCTAAACCGTTGTCCTAGCCTAACCTGTACCCTAAACCGTCCAGTCCCCTAACCCTAACCCTAACCCTAACCCTTACCCGAAGTCTTACCCTCACCCTTCCCCTAATCCTAACCCGTACGCTAACACTAACCAGTACCCTAACACGTACGCTCACCCTAAATCGTTGTCGTACCCTAACCTGTACCCTAAACCGTCCCCGTCCCCTAACCCTAACCCTAACCCTTACCCGAAGCCTTATGCTCACCCGTCCCCTTATCCTAACCCGTACGCTAACACTAACCCGTATCCTAACACGTACGCTCACCCTAAACCCTTGTCGTACACTAACCTGTACCCTAAACCGTCCCCGTCCCCTAACCCTAACCCTAACCCTAACCCTAACCCTTACCCGAAGCCTTACCCTCACCCGTCCCCTAATCCTAACCCGTACGCTAACACTAACCCATACCCTAACACGTACGCTCACCCTAATCCTTTGTCGTACCCTAACATGTACCCTAAACCGTCCGCGTCCCCTAACCCTAACCCTAACCCTAACCCTAACCCTTACCCGAAGCCTTACACTCACCCGTCACCTAATCCTCACCTGTACGCTAACACTAACCCGTACACTAACACGTACGCTCACCCTAAACAGTTGTCGTACCCTAACCTGTACCCTAAACCGTCCCCGTCCCCTAACCCTAACCCTAACCCTAACCCTAACCCTAACGCTTACCCGAAGCCTTACCCTCACCCGTCCCCTAATCCTAACCCGTACGATAACACTAACCCGTACCCTAACACGTACGCTCACCCTAAACCGTTGTCGTACCCTAACCTGTACCCTAAACCGTCCCCGTCCCCTAACCCTAACCCTAACCCTTACCCGAAGCCTTACCCTCACCCGTTCCCTAATCCTAACTCGTACGCTAACACTAACCCGTACCCTAACACGTACGCTCACGCTAAACGGTTGTCGTACCATAACTTGTACCCTAAACCATCCCCGTCCCCTAACCCTAACCCTAACCCTAACCCTTACCCGAAGCCTTACCCTCACCCGTCCCCTAATCCTAACCCGTACTCTAACACTAACCCGTACCCTAAAACGTACGATCAACCTAAACCGTTGTCGTACCCTAACCTGTACCCTAAACCGTCCCCGTCCCCGTTCCCTAACCCTAACCCTAATGCTTACCCGAAGCCTTACCCTCACCCGTCCCCTAATCCTAACCCGTACGCTAACACTAAACCGTGCCATAACACGTACGCTCACCCTAAACCGTTGTCGTACACTAACCTGTACCCTAAACCGTCGCCGTCCCCGTCCCCGTCCCCTAACCCTAACCCTAACCCTTACCCGAAGCCTTACCATCACCCGTCCCCTAATCCTAACCCGTACGCTAACACTAACCCGTACCCTAACACGTACGCTCACCCTAAACTGTTGTCGTACCCTAACCTGTACCCTAAACCGTCCCTGTCCCCGTCCCGTAACCCTAACCCTAACCCTAACACTAACCCTAACCCTTACCCGAAGCCTTACCCTCACCCGTCCCCTAATCCTAACCCGTACGCTAACACTAACCCGTACCCTAACACGTACGCTCACCCTAATCCGTTGTCGTACACTAACCTGTACCCTAAACCGTCCCCGTCCCCTAACCCTAACCCTAACCCTAAGCCTAACCCTAACTCTTACCCGAAGACTTACCCTCACCCGTCCCCTAATCCTAACCCTTACGCTAACACTAACCCGTACCCTAACACGTAAGCTCACCCTAAACCGTTTTCGTACTCTAACCTGTACCCTAAACCGTCCCCGTCCCCGTCCCCTAACCCTAACCCTAACCCTAACCCTTAACCGAAGCCTTACCCTCACCCGTCCCCTAATACTAACCCGTACGCCAACACTAACACGTACCCTAACATGTACGCTCACCCTCAACCGTTGTCGTACACTAACCTGTACCCTAAACCGTCCCCATCCCCTAACCCTAACCCTAACCCTAAACCTTACCCGAAGCCTTACTCTTACCCGTCCCCTAATCCTAAACCGTACGCTAACACTAACCCGTACCCTAACACGTACGCTCACCCTAAACCGTTGTCGTACCCTAACCTGTACCCTAAACCGTCCCCGTCCCCGTCCCCTAACCCTAACCCTAACCCTAACCCTAACCCTTACCCGAAGCCTTACCCTCACCCGTCCCCTAATCCTAACCCGTACGCTAACACTAACTCGTACCCTAACACGTACGCTCACCCTAAACCGTTGTCATATCCTAACCTGTACCCTAAACCGTCCCCGTCCCCTAACCCTAACCCTAACCCTAACCCTATCCCTTACCCAAAGCCTTACCCTCACCCGTCCCCTAATCCTAACACGTACGCTAACACTAACCCCTACCCTAACACGTACGCTCAACCTAAATCGTTGTCATACCCTAACCTGTAACCTAAACCGTCCCCGTACCCTAACCCTAACCCTAACACTTACCCGAAGTCTTACCCTCACCCGTCCCCTAATCCTAATCCGTACGCTAACACTAACACGTACCCTAACACGTACGCTCACCCTAAACCGTTGTCGTACCCTAACCTGTACCCTAAACCGTCCCCGTCCCCTAACCCTAACCCTAACATTAACCCTTACCCGAAGCCTTAACCTCACCCGTCCCCTTATCCTAATCCGTGCGCTAACACTAACCCGTACCCTAACACGTACGCTCACCCTAAACCGTTGTCGTACCCTAACCTGTACCCTAAACCGTCCCCGTCACCTAACCCTAACCCTAACACTTACCCGAAGCCTTACCCTCACCCGTCCCCTAATCCTCACCCGTACGATAACACTAAACCTTACCCTAACACGTACGCTCACCCTAAACCGTTGTCGTACCCTAACCTGTACCCTAAACCGTCCCCGTCCCCTAACCCTATCCCTAAACCTAACCCTAACCCTAACCCTTACCCGAAGCCTTATCCTCACCCGTTCCCTAATCCTAACCCGTACGCTAACACTAACCCGTACCCTAACACGTACGCTCACCCTAAACCGTTGTCGTACCCTATCCTGTACCCTAAACCGTCCCCGTCCCCGTCACCGTCCCCGTCCCCTAACCCTAACCCTAACCCTTACCCGAAGCCTTACAGTTATCCGTCCTCTAATCGTCACCTGTACGCAAACACTAACCCGTACCCTAACACGTACGCTCACCCTAAACCGTTGTCGTACCCTAACCTGTACCGTAAACCGTCCCCGTCCCCTAACCCTAACCTTAACCCTAACCCTAACCCTAACCCTTACCCGAAGCCTTACCCTCACCCGTCCCCTAATCCTAACCCGTACGCTAACACTAACCCGTACCCAAACACGTACGCTCACCCTAAACCGTTGTCGTACCCTAACCTGTACCCTAAACCGTCCCCGTCCCCTAACCCTAAACCTAACCCTAACCCTAACCCTAACCCTTACCCGAAGCCTTACCCTCACCCGTCCCCTAATTCTAACCCGTACGCTAACACTACCCCGTACCCTAACACGTACGCTCACCCTAAACCGTTGTCGTACCCTAACCTGTACCCTAAACCATCCCCGTCCCCGTCCCCTAACCCTAACCCTAACCCTAACCCTAACCCTTACCCGAAGCCTTACACTCACCCGTCCCTTAATCCTAACCCGTACGCTAACACTAACCCGTACCCTAACACGTATGCTCACCCTAAACGGTTGTCGTACCCTAACCTGTACCCTAAACCGTCCCCGTCCCCTAACCCTAACCCTAACCCTAACCCTTACCCGAAGCCTTACCCTAACCCGTCCCTTAATCCTAACCCATAAGCTAACACTAACCCGTACCCTAACACGTACCCTCACCCTAAACCGTTGTCGTACCCTAACTTGTACCCTAAACCGTCCCCGTGCCCGTCCCCTAACCCTAACCCTAACCCTTTCCCGAAGCCTTACCCTCACCCGTCCCCTAAACCTAACACGTACGCTAACACTAACCCGTACCCTAACACGTACGCTCACCCTAAACCGTTGTCGTACCCTAACCTGTACCCTAAACCGTCCCTGTCCCCTAACCCTAACCCTAACCCTAACCCTAACCCTTACCCGAAGCCTTACCCTCACCCGTCCCCTAATCCTATCCGTACGCTAACACTAACCCGTACCCTAACACGTACGCTCACCCTAAACCGTTGTCGTACCCTAAACTGTACCCTAAACCGTCCACGTCCCCGTCCCCTAACCGTAACCCTAACCTTAACCCTAACCTTTACCCGAAGCCTTACCCTCTCCCGTCCCCTAATCCTAACCCGTACGCTAACACTAACCCGTACCCTAACACGTACGCTCACCCTAAATCGTTGTCGTACCTTAACCTGTACCCTAAACCGTCCCCGTCCCTGTCCCCGTCCCCGTCCCCTAACCCTAACCCTAACCCTTACCCGAAGCCTTACCCTCACCCGTCCCCTACTCCTAATCCGTACGCAAACACTAACCCGTACCCTAACACGTACGCTCACCCTAAACCGTTGTCGTACCCTAACCTGTACCCTAAACCGTCCCCGTCCCCTAACCCTAACCCTAACCCTAACCCTAACCCTTATGCGAAGCCTTACCCTCACCCGTCCCCTAATCCTAACCCGTACGCTAACACTAACCCGTACCCTAACACGTACGCTCAACCTAAACCGTTGTCGTACCCTAACCTGTACCCTAAACCGTCCCCGTCCCCTAACCCTAACCCTAACCCTTACCCGAAGCCCTACCCTCACCCGTTCCCTAATCCTAACCCGTACGCTAACACTAACCAGTACCCTAACACGTACGCTCACCCTAAACCGTTGTCGTACCCTAACTTGTACCCTAAACCGTCCCCGTCCCCTAACCCTAACACTAACCCTAACCCTTACCCGAAGCCTTACCCTCACCCGTCCCCTAATCCTAACCCGTACGCTAACACTAACCCGTACCCTAACACGTACGCTCACCCTAAACCGTTGTCGTACCCTAACCTGTACCCTATACTGTCCCCGTCCCCTAACCCTAACCCTTACCCGAAGACTTACCCTCACCCGTCCCCTAATCCTAACCCTTACGCTAACACTAACCCATACCCTAACACGTAAGCTCACCCTAAACCGTTTTCGTACCCTAACCTGTACCCTAAACCGTCCCCGTCCCCGTCCCCTAACCCTAACCCTAACCCTAACCCTTACCTGAAGCCTTACCCTCACCCGTCCCCTAATCCTAACCCGTACGCCAACACTAACCCGTACCGTAACACGTACGCTCACCCTAAACCGTTGTCATACACTAACCTGTACCCTAAACCGTCCCCGTCCCCGTCCCCTAACCCTAACCCTAACCCTAACCCTAACCCTTACCCGAAGCCTTACCCTCACCCGTCCCCTAATCCTAACCCGTACGCTAACACTAACCCGTACCCTAACACGTACGCTCACCCTAAACCGTTGTCGTACCCTAAGCTGTACCCTAAACCGTCCCCGTCCCATAAACCTAAACCTAACCCTAACCCTAACCGTTACCCGAAGCCTTAACCTCACCCGTCCCCTAATCCTCACCCGTACGCTAACACTAACCCGTACCCTAACACGTACGCTCACCCTAAACCGTTGTCGTACCCTAACCTGTACCCTAAACCGTCCCCGTCCCCTAAACCTAACCCTAACCCTAACCCTAACCCTAACCCTTACCCGAAGCCTTACCCTCACCCGTCCCCTAATCCTAACCCGTACGCTAACACTAACCCGTACCCTAACACGTACGCTCACCCTAAACGGTTGTCGTACCCTAAACTGTACCCTAAACCGTCCACGTCCCCTAACCCTAACCCTAACCCTAAACCTAACCCTTACCCGAAGCCTTACCCTAACCCGTCCCCTAATCCTAACCCGTACGTTAACACTAACCGGTACCCTAACACGTACCAACACCCTAAACCGTTGTCCTACCCTAACTTGTACCCTAAACCGTCCCTGTGCCCGTCCCCTAACCCTAACCCTAACCCTAACCCTAACCCTTTCCCGAAGCCTTAACCTCACCCGTCCCCTAATCCTAACCCGTACGCTAACACTAACCCATACCCTAACACGTACGCTCACCCTAAACCGTTGTCGTACCCTAACCTGTACCCTAAACCGTCCCCGTCCCCGTCCCCTAACCCTAACCCTAACCCTAACCCTTACCCGAAGCCTTACACTCACCCGTCCCCTAATCCTCACCCGTACGCTAACACTAACCCGTACCCTAACACGTACGCTCACCCTAAACCTTTGTCGTACACTAACCTGTACCCTAAACCGTCCCCGTCCCCTAACCCTAACCCTAACCCTAACCCTAACCCTAACCGTCCCGGTCCCCTAAACCTAACCCTAACCCTAACCCTAACCCTAACCCTTACCTGAAGCCTTACCCTCACCCGTCCCCAAATCCTAACCCGTACGCTAACACTAACCCGTACCCTAACACGTACGCTCACCCTAAACGGTTGTCGTACACTAACCTGTACCCTAAACCGTCCACGTCCCCTAACCCTAACCCTAACCCTAACCCTAACCCTTACCCGAAGCCTTACCCTCACCCGTCCCCTAATCCTAACCCGTACGCTAACACTAACCCATACCCTAACACGTACGCTCACCCTAAACCGTTGTCGTACCCTAACTTGTACCCTAAACCGTCCCCGTCCCCTAACCCTAACCCTAACCCTAACCCTAACACTTACCCGAAGCCTTACCCTCACCCGTCCCCTATTCCCAACCCGTACACTAACACTAACCCGTACCCTAACACGTACGCTCACCCTAAACGGTTGACGTACCCTAACCTGTACCCTAAAGCGTCCCTGTCCCCTAACCCTAAACCTAACCCTAACCCTATCCCTAACCCTTACCCGAAGCCTTACATTCACCCGTCCCCTAATCCTAAACCGTACGCTAACACTAACCCATACCCTAACACGTACGCTCAGCCTAAATCGTTGGCGTACCCTAACCTGTACCCTAAACCGTCCCCGTCCCCTAACCCTAACCCTAACCCTAACACTAACCCTTACCCGAAGCCTTATCCTCACCCGTCCCCTAATCCTAACGCGTACGCTAACACTAACCCGTACCCTAACATGTACGCTCACCCTAAACCGTTGTCGTACCCTAACCTGTACCCTAAATCGTCCCTGTCCCCTAACGCTAACCCTAACCCTTACCCGAAGCCTTACCCTCACCCGTTCCCTAATCCTAACCCGTACGCTAACACTAACCAGTACCCTAAAACGTACGCTCACCCTAAACCGTTGTCGTACCCTAACTTGTACCCTAAACCGTCCCCGTCCCGTAACCCTAACACTAACCCTAACCCTTACCCGAAGCCTTACCCTCACCCGTCCCCTAATCCTAACCCGTACGCTAACACTAACCCGTACCCTAACACGTACGCTCACCCTAAACCGTTGTCGTACAGTAACCTGTACCCTAAACCGTCGCCGTCCCCGTCCCCGTCCCCTAACCCTAACCCTAACCCTTACCCGAAGCCTTACCCTCACCCGTCCCCTAATCCTAACCCGTACGCTAACACTAACCCGTACCCTAACACGTACGCTCACCCTAAACTGTTGTCGTACCCTAACCTTTACCCTAAACCGTCCCCGTCCCCTAACCCTAACCCTAACGCTAACCCTAACCCTAACCCTTACCCGAAGACTTACCCTCACCCGTCCCCTAATCATAACCCTTACGCTAACACTAACCCGTACCCTAACACGTAAGCTCACCCTAAACGGTTTTCGTACCCTAACCTGTACCCTAAACCGTCCCCGTCCCCGTCCCCTAACCCTAACCCTAACCCTAACCCTTACCCGAAGCCTTACCCTCACCCGTCCCCTAATCCTAACAAGTAAGCCAACACTAACCCGTACCCTAACACGTACGCTCACCCTAAACCGTTGTCGTACACTAAACTGTACCCTAAACCGTCCCCATCCCCTAACCCTAACCCTAACCCTAACCCTTACCCGAAGCCTTACCCTTACCCGTCCCCTAATCCTAAACCGTACGCTAACACTAACCCGTACCCTAACACGTACGCTCACCCTAAACCGTTGTCGTACCCTAACCTGTACCCTAAACCGTCCCCGTCCCCGTCCCCTAACCCTAACCCTAACCCTAACCCTAACCCTTACCCGAAGCCTTACCCTCACCCGTCCCCTAATCCTAACCCGTACGCTAACACTAACCCGTACCCTAACACGTACGCTCACCCTAAACCGTTGTCATACCATAACCTGTACCGTAAACCGTCCCCGTCCCCGTCCCCTAACCGTAACCCTAACCCTATCCCTTACCCGAAGCCTTACCCTCACCCGTCCCCTAATCCTAACCCGTACGCTAACACTAACCCGTACCCTAACACGTACGCTCACCCTAAACCGTTGTCGCAGCCTAACCTGTACCCTAAACCGTCCCCGTCCCCTAACCCTAACCCTAACCCTAACCCTAACCCTAACCCTTATCCGAAACCTTACCCTCACCCGTCCCCTAATCCTAACTCGTACGCTAACACTAACCCGTACCCTAACACGTACGCTCACCCTAAATCGTTGTCGTACCCTAACCTGTACCCTAAACCGTCCCCGAACACTAACGCTTACCCTAACCCTAACCCTAACCCTAACACTTACCCGAAGCCTTACCCTCACCCGTCCCCTAATCCTAACCCGTACGCTAACACTAACCCGTACCCTAACACGTACGCTCACCCTAAACCGTTGTCGTACCCTAACCTGTACCCTAAACCGTCCCCTAACCCTAAGCCTAACCCTAACCCTCACCCTTACCCGAAGCCTTACCCTCACCCGTCCCCTAATCCTAACCCGTACGCTAACACTAACCCGTAACCTAACACGTACGCTCACCCTAAACCGTTGTCCTAGCCTAACCTGTACCCTAAACCGTCCAGTCCCCTAACCCTAACCCTAACCCTAACCCTTACCCGAAGTCTTACCCTCACCCTTCCCCTAATCCTAACCCGTACGCTAACACTAACCCGTACCCTAACACGTACGCTCACCCTAAATCGTTGTCGTACCCTAACCTGTACCCTAAACCGTCCCCGTCCCCTAACCCTAACCCTAACCCTAACCCTTACCCGAAGCCTTATGCTCACCCGTCCCCTTATCCTAAACCGTACGCTAACACTAACCCGTATCCTAACACGTACGCTCACCCTAAACCCTTGTCGTACACTAACCTGTACCCTAAACCGTCCCCGTCCCCTAACCCTAACCCTAACCCTAACCCTAACCCTTACCCGAAGCCTTACCCTCACCCGTCCCCTAATCCTAACCCGTACGCTAACACTAACCCATACCCTAACACGTACGCTCACCCTAAACCTTTGTCGTACCCTAACATGTACCCTAAACCGTCCGCGTCCCCTAACCCTAACCCTAACCCTAACCCTAACCCTTACCCGAAGCCTTACACTCACCCGTCACCTAATCCTCACCTGTACGCTAACACTAACCCGTACCCTAACACGTACGCTCACCCTAAACAGTTGTCGTACCCTAACCTGTACCCTAAACCGTCCCCGTCCCCTAACCCTAACCCTAACCCTAACCCTAACCCTTACCCGAAGCCTTACCCTCACCCGTCCCCTAATCCTAACCCGTACGATAACACTAACCCGTACCCTAACACGTACGCTCACCCTAAACCGTTGTCGTACCCTAACCTGTACCCTAAACCGTCCCCGTCCCCTAACCCTAACCCTAACCCTTACCCGAAGCCTTACCCTCACCAGTTCCCTAATCCTAACCCGTACGCTAACACTAACCCGTACCCTAACACGTACGCTCAACCTAAACCGTTGTCGTACCATAACTTGTACCCTAAACCATCCCCGTCCCATAACACTAACCCTAACCCTAACCCTTACCCGAAGCCTTACCCTCACCCGTCCCCTAATCCTAACCCGTACTCTAACACTAACCCGTACCCTAAAACGTACGATCAACCTAAACCGTTGTCGTACCCTAACCTGTACCCTAAACCGTCCCCGTCCCCTAACCCTAACCCTAACCCTAACGCTTACCCGAACCCTTACCCTCACCCGTCCCCTAATCCTAACCCGTACGCTAACACTAAACCGTACCATAACACGTACGCTCACCCTAAACCGTTGTCGTACACTAACCTGTACCCTAAACCGGCGCCGTCCCCGTCCCCGTCCCCTAACCCTAACCCTAACCCTTACCCGAAGCCTTACCCTCACCCGTCCCCTAATCCTAACCCGTACGCTAACACTAACCCGTACCCTAACACGTACGCTCACCCTAAACTGTTGTCGTACCCTAACCTGTACCCTAAACCGTCCCTGTCCCCGTCCCGTAACACTAACCCTAACCCTAACACTAACCCTAACCCTTACCCGAAGCCTTACCCTCACCCGTCCCCTAATCCTAACCCGTACGCTAACACTAACCCGTACCCTAACACGTACGCTCACCCTAAACCGTTGTCGTACACTAACCTGTACCCTAAACCGTCCCCGTCCCCTAACCCTAACCCTAACCCTAAGCCTAACCCTAACCCTTACCCGAAGACTTACCCTCACCCGTCCCCTAATCCTAACCCTTACGCTAACACTAACCCGTACCCTAACACGTAAGCTCACCCTAAACCGTTTTCGTACCCTAACCTGTACCCTAAACCGTCCCCGTCCCCGTCCCCTAACGCTAACCCTAACCCTAACCCTTAACCGAAGCCTTACCCTCACCCGTCCCCTAATACTAACCCGTACGCCAACACTAACACGTACCCTAACATGTACGCTCACCCTAAACCGTTGTCGTACACTAACCTGTACCCTTAACCGTCCCCATTCCCTAACCCTAACCCTAACCCTAAACCTTACCCGAAGCCTTACTCTTACCCGTCCCCTAATCCTAACCCGTACGCTAACACTAACCCGTACCCTAACACGTACGCTCACCCTAAACCGTTGTCATACCCTAACCTGTACCCTAAACCGTCCCCGTCCCCGTCCCCTAACCCTAACCCTAACCCTATCCCTTACCCGAAGCCTTACCCTCACCCGTCCCCTAATCCTAACCCGTACGCTAACACTAACCCGTACCCTAACACGTACGCTCACCCTAAACCGTTGTCGTACCCTAACCTGTACCCTAAACCGTCCCCGTCCCCTAACCTTAACCCTAACCCTTACCCGAAGCCTTACCCTCACCCGTCCCCTAATCCTCACCCGTACGCTAACACTAACCCGTACCCTAACACGTACGCTCACCCTAAAACGTTGTCGTACACTAACCTGTACCCTAAACCGTCCCCGTCCCCTACCCTAACCCTAAACCTAACCCTAACCCTAACCCTTACCCGAAGCCTTACCCTCACCCGTCCCCTAATACTAACCCGTTCGCTAACACTAACCCGTACCCTAACACGTACGCTCACCCTAAACAGTTGTCGTACCCTAACCTGTACCCTAAATCGTCCCGGTCCCCTAAACCTAACCCTAACCCTAACCCTAACCCTAACCCTTACCTGAAGCCTTACCCTCACCCGTCCCCAAATCCTAACCCGTACGCTAACACTAACCCGTACCCTAACACGTACGCTCACCCTAAACGGTTGTCGTACCCTAACCTGTACCCTAAACCGTCCACGTCCCCTAACCCTAACACTAACCCTAACCCTAACCCTTACCCGAAGCCTTACCCTCACCCGTCCCCTATTCCCAACCCGTACACTAACACTAACCCGTACCCTAACACGTACGCTCACCCTAAACGGTTGACGTACCCTAACCTGTACCCTAAACCGTCCCCGTCCCCTAACCCTAAACCTAACCCTAACCCTATCCCTAACCCTTACCCGAAGCCTTACATTCACCCGTCCCCTAATCCTAACCCGTACGCTAACACTAACCCGTACCCTAACACGTACGCTCACCCTAAACCGTTGTCGTACCCTAACCTGTACCCTAAATCGTCCCTGTCCCCTAACGCTAACCCTAACCCTTACCCGAAGCCTTACCCTCACCCGTTCCCTAATCCTAAACCGTACGCTAACACTAACCAGTACCCTAACACGTACGCTCACCCTAAACCGTTGTCGTACCCTAACTTGTACCCTAAACAGTCCCCGTCCCCTAACCCTAACACTAACCCTAACCCTTACCCGAAGCCTTACCCTCACCCGTCCCCTAATCCTAACCCGTACGCTAACACTAACCCGTACCCTAACACGTACGCTCACCCTAAACCGTTGTCGTACAGTAACCTGTACCCTAAACTGTCGCCGTCCCCGTCCCCGTCCCCTAACCCTAACCCTAACCCTTACCCGAAGCCTTACCCTCACCCGTCCACTAATCCTAACCCGTACGCTAACACTAACCCGTACCCTAACACGTACGCTCACCCTAAACTGTTGTCGTACCCTAACCTGTACTCTAAACCATCCCTGTCCCCATCCCGTAACCCTAACCCTAACCCTAACACTAACCCTAACCCTTACCCGAAGCCTTACCCTCACCCGTCCCCTAATCCTAACCCGTACGCTAACACTAACCCGTACCCTAACACGTACGCTCACCCTAAACCATTGTCGTACCCTAACCTGTACCCTAAACCGTCCCTGTCCCCTAACCCTAACCCTAACGCTAACCCTAACCCTAACCCTTACCCGAAGACTTACCCTCACCCGTCCCCTAATCCTAACCCTTACGCTAACACTAACCCGTACCCTAACACGTAAGCTCACCCTAAACGGTTTTCGTACCCTAACCTGTACCCTAAACTGTCCCCGTCCCCGTCCCCTAACCCTAACCCTAACCCTAACCCTTACCCGAAGCCTTACCCTCACCCGTCCCCTAATCCTAACCCGTACGCCAACACTAACCCGTACCCTAACACGTACGCTCACCCTAAACCGTTGTCGTACACTAAACTGTACCCTAAACCGTCCCCATCCCCTAACCCTAACCCTAACCCTAACCCTTACCCGAAGCCTTACCCTTACCCGTCCCCTAATCCTAAACCGTACGCTAACACTAACCCGTACCCTAACACGTACGCTCACCCTAAACCGTTGTCGTACCCTAACCTGTACCCTAAACCGTCCCCGTCCCCGTCCCCTAACCCTAACCCTAACCCTTACCCGAAGCCTTACCCTCACCCGTACCCTAATCCTAACCCGTACGCTAACACTAACCCGTACCCTAACACGTACGCTCACCCTAAACCGTTGTCATACCATAACCTGCACCGTAAACCGTCCCCGTCCCCGTCCCCTAAGCCTAACCCTAACCCTATCCCTTACCCGAAGCCTTACCCTCCCCCGTCCCCTAATCCTAACCCGTACGCTAACACTAACCCGTACCCTAACACGTACGCTCACCCTAAAACGTTGTCGCAGCCTAACCTGTACCCTAAACCGTCCCCGTCCCCTAACCCTAACCCTAACCCTAACCCTAACCCTAACCCTTATCCGAAACCTTACCCTCACCCGTCCCCTAATCCTAACTCGTACGATAACACTAACCCGTACCCTAACACGTACGCTCACCCTAAATCGTTTTCGTACCCTAACCTGTACCCTAAACCGTCCCCGAACACTAACCCTTACCCTAACCCTAACCCTAACACTTACCCGAAGCCTTACCCTCACCCGTCCCCTAATCCTAACCCGTACGCTAACACTAACCCGTACCCTAACACGTACGCTCACCCTAAACCGTTGTCGTACCCTAACCTGTACCCTAAACCGTCCCCGTCCCCAACCCTAAGCCTAACTCTAACCCTCACCCTTACCCGAAGCCTTACCCTCACCCGTCCCCTAATCCTAACCCGTACGCTAACACTAACCTGTAACCTAACACGTACGCTCACCCTAAATCGTTGTCCTAGCCTAACCTGTACCCTAAACCGGTCAGTCCCCTTACCCTAACCCTAACCCTAACCTTTACCCGAAGTCTTACCCTCACCCTTCCCCTAATCCTAACCCGTACGCTAACACTAACCCGTACCCTAACACGTACGCTCACCCTAAATCGTTGTCGTACCCTAACCTGTACCCTAAACCGTCCCCGTCCCCTAACCCTAACCCTAACCCTTACCCGAAGCCTTATGCTCACCCGTCCCCTTATCCTAACCCGTACGCTAACACTAACCCGTATCCTAACACGTACGCTCACCCTAAACCCTTGTCGTACACTAACCTGTAACCTAAACCGTCCCCGTCCCCTAACCCTAACCCTAACCCTAATCCTAACCCTTACCCGAAGCCTTACCCTCACCCGTCCCCTAATCCTAACCCGTACGCTAACACTAACCCATACCCTAACACGTACGCTCACCCTAAACCTTTGTCGTACCCTAACATGTACCCTAAACCGTCCGCGTCCCCTAACCCTAACCCTAACCCTAACCCTAACCCTTACCCGAAGCCCTACACTCACCCGTCACCTAATCCTCACCTGTACGCTAACAGTAACCCGTACCGTAACACGTACGCTCACCCTAAACCGTTGTCGTACCCTAACCTGTACCCTAAACCGTCCCCGTCCCCTAACCCTAACCCTAACCCTAACCCTAACCCTAACCCTTACCCGAAGCCTTACCCTCACCCGTCCCCTAATCCTAACCCGTACGATAACACTAACCCGTACCCTAACACGTACGCTCACCCTATACCGTTGTCGTACCCTAACCTGTACCCTAAACCGTCCCCGTCCCCTAACCCTAACCCTAACCCTTACCCGAAGCCTTACCCTCACCCGTTCCCTAATCCTAACCCGTACGCTAACACTAACCCGTACCCTAACACGTACGCTCACCCTAAACGTTTGTCGTACCATAACTTGTACCCTAAACCATCCCCGTCCCCTAACCCTAACCCTAACCCTAATCCTTACCCGAAGCCTTACCCTCACTCGTCCCCTAATCCTAACCCGTACTCTAACACTAACCCGTACCCTAAAATGTACGATCAACTTAAACCGTTGTCGTACCCTAACCTGTACCCTAAACCGTCCCCGTCCCCGTTCCCTAACCCTAACCCTAACCCTAACGCTTACCCGAAGCCTTACCCTCACCCGTCCCCTAATCCTAACCCGTACGCTAACACTAAACCGTACCATAACACGTACGCTCACCCTAAACCGTTGTCGTACACTAACCTGTACCCTAAACCGGCGCCGTCCCCGTCCCCGTCCCCTAACCCTAACCCTAACCCTTACCCGAAGCCTTACCATCACCCGTCCCCTAATCCTAACCCGTACGCTAACACTAACCCGTACCCTAACACGTACGCTCACCCTAAACTGTTGTCGTACCCTAACCTGTACCCTAAACCGTCCCTGTCCCCGTCCCGTAACCCTAACCCTAACCCTAACACTAACCCTAACCCTTACCCGAAGCCTTACACTCACCCGTCCCCTAATCCTAACCCGTACGCTAACACTAACCCGTACCCTAACACGTACGCTCACCCTAAACCGTTGTCGTACACTAACCTGTACCCTAAACCGTCCCCGTCCCCTAACCCTAACCCTAACCCTAAGCCTAACCCTAACTCTTACCCGAAGACTTACCCTCACCCGTCCCCTAATCCTAACCCTTACGCTAACACTAACCCGTACCCTAACACGTAAGCTCACCCTAAACCGTTTTCGTACCCTAACCTGTACCCTAAACCGTCCCCGTCCCCGTCCCCTAACCCTAACCCTAACCCTAACCCTTAACCGAAGCCTTACCATCACCCGTCCCCTAATACTAACCCGTACGCCAACACTAACACGTACCCTAACATGTACGCTCACCCTAAACCGTTGTCGTACACTAACCTGTACCCTAAACCGTCCCCATCCCCTAACCCTAACTCTAACCCTAAACCTTACCCGAAGCCTTACTCTTACCCGTCCCCTAATCCTAAACCGTACGCTAACACTAACCCGTACCCTAACACGTACGCTCACCCTAAACCGTTGTCGTTCCCTAACCTGTACCCTAAACCGTCCCCGTCCCCGTCCCCTAACCCTAACCCTAACCCTAACCCTTACCCGAAGCCTTACCCTCACCCGTCCCCTAATCCTAACCCGTACGCTAACACTAACCCGTACCCTAACACGTACGCTCACCCTAAACCGTTGTCATATCCTAACCTGTACCCTAAACCGTCCCCGTCCCCTAACCCTAACCCTAACCCTAACCCTATCCCTTACCCGAAGCCTTACCCTCACCCGTCCCCTAATCCTAACACGTACGCTAACACTAACCCCTACCCTAACACGTACGCTCAACCTAAATCGTTGTCATACCCTAACCTGTACCCTAAACCGTCCCCGTACCCTAACCCTAACCCTAACCCTAACCCTAACACTTACCCCAAGTCTTACCCTCACCCGTCCCCTAATCCTAATCCGTACGCTAACACTAAAACGTACCCTAACACGTACGCTCACCCTAAACCGTTGTCGTACCCTAACCTGTACCCTAAACCGTCCCCGTCCCCTAACCCTAACCCTAACATTAACCCTTACCCGAAGCCTTAACCTCACCCGTCCCCTTATCCTAACCCGTGCGCTAACACTAACCCGTACCCTAACACGTACGCTCACCCTAAACCGTTGTCGTACCCTAACCTGTACCCTAAACCGTCCCCGTCACCTAACCCTAACCCTAACCCTTACCCGAAGCCTTACCCTCACCCGTCCCCTAATCCTCACCCGTACGATAACACTAACCCGTACCCTAACACGTACGCTCACCCTAAACCGTTGTCGTACCCTAACCTGTACCCTAAACCGTCCCCGTCCCCTAACCCTATCCCTAAACCTAACCCTAACCCTAACCCTTACCCGAAGCCTTACCCTCACCCATCCCCTAATCCTAACCCGTACGCTAACACTAACCCGTACCCTAACACATACGCTCACCCTAAACCGTTGACGCAGCCTAACCTGTACCCTAAACCATCCCCGTCCCATAACCCTAACCCTAACCCTAACCCTTACACGAAGCCTTACCCTCACCCGTCCCCTAATCCTAACTCGTACGCTAACACTAACCCGTACCCTAACACGTACGCTCACCCTAAATTGTTGTCGTACCCTAACCTGTACCCTAAACCGTCCCTGAAACCTAACCCTAACCCTAACCCTAAGCCAAACCCTAACACTTACCCGAAGCCTTACCCTCACCCGTCCCCTAATCCTAACCCGTACGCTAACACTAACCCGTACCCAAACACGTACGCTCACCCTAAACCGTTGTCGTACCCTAACCTGTACCCTAAACCGTCCCCGTCCCCTAACCCTAACCCTTACCCGAAGCCTTACACTCATCCGTCCTCTAATCCTCACCCGTACGCAAACACTAACCCGTACCCTAACACGTACGCTCACCCTAAACCGTTGTCGTACCCTAACCTGTACCGTAAACCGTCCCCGTCCCCTAACCCTAACCTTAACCCTAACCCTAACCCTAACCCTTACCCGAAGCCTTACCCTCACCCGTCCCCTAATCCTAACCCGTACGCTAACACTAACCCGTACCCAAACACGTACGCTCACCCTAAACCGTTGTCGTACCCTAACCTGTACCCTAAACCGTCCCCGTCCCCTAACCCTAACCCTAACCCGAAGCCTTACCCTAACCCGTCCCCTAATCCTAACCCATAAGCTAACACTAACCCGTACCCTAACACGTACGCTCACCCTAAACCGTTGTCGTACCCTAACCTGTACCCTAAACCGTCCCTGTCCCCTAACCCTAACCTTAACCCTAACCCTAACCCTTACCCGAAGCCTTACCCTCACCCGTCCCCTAATCCTAACCCGTACGCTAACACTAACCCGTACCCTAACACGTACGCTCACCCTAAACCGTTGTCGTACCCTAAACTGTACCCTAAACCGTCCACGTCCCCGTCCCCTAACCGTAACCCTAACCTTAACCCTAACCTTTACCCGAAGCCTTACCCTCTCCCGTCCCCTAATCCTAACCCGTACGCAAACACTAACCCGTACCCTAACACGTACGCTCACCCTAAATCGTTGTCGTACCTTAACCTGTACCCTAAACCGTCCCCGTCCCCTAAACCTAACCCGAACCCTAACCCTAACCCTAACCCTTACCCAAAGCCTTACCCTCACCCGTCCCCTAATCCTAACCCGTACGCTAACGCTAACCCGTACCCTAACACGTACGCTCACCCTAAACCGTTGACGTACACTAACCTGTACCCTAAACCGTCCCCGTCCCCTAACCCTAACCCTAACCCTTACCCGAAGCCTTACACTCACCCGTCCCCTAATCCTAACCCGTAAGCTAACACTAACCCGTACCCTAACAAGTACGCTCACCTTAAACTGTTGTCGTACCCTAACCTGTACCCTAAACCGTCCCCGTCCCCGTCCCCAACCCTAACCCTAACCCTAACCCTATCCTTTACCCGAAGCCTTACCCTCACCCGTCCCCTAATCCTAACCCGTACGCTAACACTAACCCGTACCCTAACACGTACGCTCACCCTAAACCGTTGTCTTACCCTAACCTGTACCCTAAACCGTCCCCGTCCCCGTCCCCGTCCCCTAACCCTAACCCTAACCCTTACCCGAAGCCTTACCCTCACCCGTCCCCTAATCCTAACCCGTACGCTAACACTAACCCGTACCCTAACACGTACGCTCACCCTAAACCGTTGACGTACCCTAACCGGTACCCTAAACCGTCCACGTCCCCTAACCCTAACCCTAACCCTTACCCGAAGCCTTACCCTCACCCGTCCCCTTTTCCTAACTCGTACGCTAACACTAACCCGTACCCTAACACGTACGCTCACCCTAAACCGTTGTCGTACCCTAACCTGTACCCTAAACCGTCCCCGTCCCCTAATCCTAACCCTAACCCTAAACCTAACTCTTACCAGAAGCCTTACCCTCACCCGTCCCCTAATCCTAACCCGTACACTAACACTAACCCGTACCCTAACACGTACGCTCACCCTAAACCGTTGTCGTACCCTAACCTGTACCCTAAACCGTCCCCGTTCCCTAACCCTAACCCTAACCTAACCCTAACCCTAACCCTTACCCGAAGCCTTACACTCACCGTCCCCTAATCCTCACCCGTACGCTAACACTAACCCGTACCCTAACACGTACGCTCACCCTAAACCGTTGTCGTACCCTAATCTGTACCCTAAACCGTCCCCGTCCCCGTCCCCTAACCCTAACCCTAACCCTTACCCGAAGCCTTGCCCTCACCCGTCCCCTAATCCTAACCCGTGCGCTAACACTAACCCGCACCCTAACACGTACGCTTACCCTAAACTGTTGTCGTACCGTAAACTGTACCCTAAACCGTCCCCGCCCCTAACCCTAACCCTAACGCTTACCCGAAGCCTTACCCTCACCCGTCCCCTAATCCTAACCCGTACGCTAACACTAACCCGTACCCTAGCACGTACGCTCACCCTAAACCGTTGTCATACACTAACCTGTACCCTAAACCGTCCCCGTCCCCGTCCCCGTCCCCTAAACCTAACCCTAACCCTAACCCTTACCCGAAGCCTTACCCTCACCCGTCCCCTAATCCTAACCCGTACGCTAACACTAACCCGTACCCTAACACGTACGCTCACCCTAAACCGTAGTCCTACACTAACCTGTACCCTAAACCGTCCCCGTCCCCGTCCCCGTCCCCTAAACCTAACCCTAACCCTAACCCTAACCCTTACCCGAAGCCTTACCCTCACCCGTCCCCTAATCCTAACCCGTACGCTAACACTAACCCGTACCCTAACACGTACGCTCACCCTAAACCGTTGTCGTACCCTAACCTGTACCCTAAACCGTCCCCGTCCCCTAACCCTAACCCTAACCCTAATCCTAACCCCAACCCTAACCCTTACCCTCACCCGTCCCCTAATCCTAAACTGTACGCAAACACTAACCCGTACCCTAACACGTAAGCTCACCCTAAACCGTTGTTGTACCCTAACCTGTACCTTAAACCGTCCCAGTACCCGTCCCCGTCCCCTAACCCTAACCCTAACCCTTACCCGAAGCCTTACCCTCACCTGTCCCCTAATAATAACCCGTACGCTAACACTAACCCGTACCCTAACACGTACGCTCACCCTAAACCGTTGTCGTACCCTAACCTGGACCCTAAACCGTCCCCGTCCCCGTCCCCTAACCCTAACCCTAACCCTAACCCGTCCGCGTCCCCGTCCCCGTCCCCTAACCCTAACCCTAACCCTTACCCGAAGCCTTACCCTCACCCGTCCCCTAATCCTAACCCGTACGCTAACACTAACCCATACCCTAACCTGTACCCTAAACCGTCCCTGTCACCATCCCCTAACCCTAACCCTAGCCCTAACCATTACCCTAACCCTTACCCGAAGCCTTATCCTCACCCGTCCCCTAATCCTAAACCGTACGCTAACACTAACCCGTACCCTAACACGTACGCTCACCCTAAAACGTTGTCGCAGCCTAACCTGTACCCTAAACCGTCCCCGTCCCCTAACCCTAACCCTAACCCTATCCCTAACCCTTTCCCGAAGCCTTACCCTCACCCGTCCCCTAATCCTAACTCGTACGCTAACACTAACCCGTACCCTAACACGTACGCTCACCCTAAATCGTTGTCGTACCCTAACCTGTACCCTAAACCGTCCCCGAACACTAACCCTAACCCTAACCCTAACCCTAACACTTACCCGAAGACTTACCCTCACCCGTCCCCTAATCCTAACCCGTACGCTAACACTAAACCGTACCCTAACACGTACGCTCACCCTAAACCGTTGTCGTACCCTAACCTGGACCCTAAACCGTCCCCGTCCCCGTCCCCTAACCCTAACCCTAACCCTAACCCATCCCCGTCCCCGTCCCCGTCCCCTAACCCTAACCCTAACCATTACCCGAAGCCTTACCCTCATCCGTCCCCTAATCCTAACCCGTACGCTAACACTAACCCATACCCTAACCTGTACCCTAAACCGTTCCTGTCCCCGTCCCCTAACCCTAACCCTAGCCCTAACCCTAACCCTAACCCTTACCCGAAGCCTTACCCTCACCCGTCCCCTAATCCTAACTCGTACGCTAACACTAACCCGTACCCTAACACGTACGCTCACCCTAAATCGTTGTCGTACCCTAACCTGTACCCTAAACCGTCCCCGAACACTAACCCTAACCCTAACCCTAACCCTATCACTTACCCGAAGACTTACCCTCACCCGTCCCCTAATCCTAACCCGTACGATAACACAAACCCGTACCCTAACACGTACGCTCACCCTAAACCGTTGTCGTACCCTAACGTGTACCCTAAACCGTCCCCGTCCCCTAAACCTAACCCTAATCCTAACCCTAACCCTTACCCGAAGCCTTACCCTCACCCGTCTCCTAATCCTAACCCGTACGCTAACACTAACCCGTAACCTAACACGTACGCTCACCCTAAACCGTTGTCGTAGCCTAACCTGTACCCTAAACCGTCCCGTCCCCTAACCGTAACCCTAACCCTAACCATTACCCGAAGTCTTACCCTCACCCTTCCCCTAATCCTAACCCGTACGCTAACACTAACCCGTACCCTAACACGTACGCTCACCCTAAATCGTTGTCGTACCCTAACCTGTACCCTAAACCGTCCCCGTACCCTAACCCTAACCCTAACCCTAACCCTAACACTTACCCGAATCCTTACCCTCACCCGTCCCCTAATCCTAACCCGTACGCTAACACTAACCCGTACCGTAACACGTACGCTCACCCTAAACCGTTTTCGTACCCTAACCTGTACCCTAAACCGTCCCCGTCCCCTAACCCTAACCCTAACCCTAACCCTTACCCGAAGCCTTACCCTCACCCGTGCCCTAATCCTAACCCGTACGCTAACACTAACCTGTACCCTAACACGTACGCTCACCCTAAACCTTTGTCGTACCCTAACCTGTACCCTAAACTGTCCGCGTCCCCTAACCCTAACCCTAACCCTAACCCTAACCCTTACCCGAAGCCTTACCCTCACCCGTCCCATAATTCTAACCCGTACGCTAACACTAAACCGTACCCTAACACGTACGCTCACCCTAAACCGTTGTCGTACCCTAACCTGTACCCTAAACCGTCCCCGTCCCCTAACCCTAACCCTAACCCTTACCCGAAGCCTTACCCTCACCCGTTCCCTAATCCTAACCCGTACGCTAACACTAACCCGTAACCTAACACGTACGCTCACCCTAAACCGTTGTCGTACCGTAACTTGTACCCTAAACCGTCCCCGTCCCCTAACCCTAACCCTAACCCTTACCAGAAGCCTTACCCTCACCCGTCCCCTAATCCTAACCCGTACGCTAACACTAACCCGTACCCTAAAACGTACGCTCACCCTAAACCGTTGTCGTACCCTAACCTGTACCCTAAACCGTCCCCGTTCCCTAACCCTAACCCTAACCCTAACCCTAACCCTAACGCTTACCCGAAGCCTTACCCTCAAACGTCCCCTAATCCCACGCCGTACGCTAACACTAACCCGTACCCTAACACGTACGCTCACCCTAAACCGTTGTCGTACACTAACCTGTACCCTAAACCGGCGCCGTCCCCGTCCACGTCCCCGTCCCCTAACCCTAACCCTAACCCTTACCCGAAGCCTTACCCTCACCCGTCCCCTAATCCTAACCCGTACGCTAACACTAACCCGTACCCTAACACGTACGCTCACCCTAAACTGTTGTCGTACCCTAACCTGTACCATAAACCGTCCCTTTCCCCGTCCCGTAACCCTAACCCTAACCCTAACCCTAACCCTAACACTTACCCGAAGCCTTACCCTCACCCGTCCCCTAATCCTAATCCGTACGCTAACACTAACCCGTACCCTAACACGTACGCTCACCCTAAACCGTTGTCGTACACTAACCTGTACCCTAAACCGTCCCCGTCCCCTAACCCTAACCCTAACCCTAACCCTAACCCTAACACTTACCCGAAGACTTACCCTCACCCGTCCCCTAATCCTAAACCTTACGCTAACACTAACCCGTACCCTAACACGTTAGCTCACCCTAACCGGTTTTCGTACCCTAACCTGTACCCTAAACCGTCCCCTAACCCTAACCCTAACCCTTACCAGAAGCCTTACCCTCACCCGTCCCATAATCCTAACCCGTACGCCAACACTAGCCATACCCTAACACGTACGCTCACCCTAAATCGTTGTCGTACACTAACCTGTACCCTAAACCGTCCCCATCCCCTAACCCTAACCCTAACCCTAACCCTTACCCGAAGCCTTACTCTTACCCGTCCCCTAATCCTAAACCGTACGCTAACACTAACCCGTACCCTAACACGTACGCTCACCCTAAACCGTTGTCATACCCTAACCTGTACCCTAAACCGTCCCCGTCCCCTAACCCTAACCCTAACCCTATCCCTTACCCGAAGCCTTACCGTCACCCGTCCCCTAATCCTAACCCGTACGCTAACACTAACCCGTACCCTAACACGTACTCTCACCCTAAATCGTTGTCGTACACTAACCTGTACCCTAAACCGTCCCCGTACCCTAACCCTAACCCTAACCCTAACCCTAACCCTAACACTTACCCGAAGCCTTACCCTCACCCGTCCCCTAATCCTAACCCGTACGCTAACACTAACCCGTACCCTAACACGTACGCTCACACTAAACCGTTGTCGTACCCTAACCTGTACCCTAAACCGTCCCCGTCCCCGTCCCCGTCCCCTAACCCTAACCCTAACGCTTACCCGAAGCCTTACCCTCACCCGTCTCCTAATCCTAACCCGTACGCAACACTAACCCATAACCTAACTTGTACGCTCACCCTAAAACGTTGTCGTACCCTAACCTGTACCCTAAACCGTCCCTGTCGCCGTCCCCTAAACCTAACCCTAACCCTAACCCTAACCCTAACCCTTACCCGAAGCCTTACCCTCACCCGTCCCCTAATCCTAACCCGTACGCTAACACTATCCCGTAACCTAACACGTACGCTCACCCTAAACCGTTGTCGCAGCCTAACCTGTACCCTAAACCGTCCCCGTCCCCTAACCCTAACCCTAACCCTAACCCTTACCCGAAGCCTTACCCTCACCCGTCCCCTAATCCTAACTCGTACGCTAACACTAACCCGTACCCTAACATGTACGCTCACCCTAAATCGTTGTCGTACCCTAACCTGTACCCTAAACCGTACCCGAACCCTAACCCTAACCCTAACCCTAACCCTAACCCTAACACTTACCCGAAGCCTTACCCTCACCCGTCCCCTAATCCTAACCCGTACTCTAACACTAACCCGTACCTTAACACGTACGCTCACCATAAACCGTTGTCGTACCCTAACCTGTACCCTCAACCGTCCCCGTCCCCTAACCCTTACCCTAACCCTAATCCTAACCCTTACCCGAAGCCTTACCCTCACCCGTCCCCTAATCCTAACCCGTACGCTAACACTAACACGTAACCTAACACGTACGCTCACCCTAAACCGTTGTCGTAGCCTAACCTGTACCCTAAACCGTCCCGTCCACTAACCCTAACCCTAACCCTAACCCTTACCCGAAGCCTTACCCTCACCTGTCCCATAATCCTAACCCGTACGCTAACACTAACCCGTACCCTAACACGTACGCTCACCCTAAATCGTTGTCGTACGCTAACCTGTACCCTAAACCGTCCCCGTACCCTAACCCTAACCCTAACCCTAACCCTAACCCTAAAACTTACCCGAAGCCTTACCCTCACCCGTCCCCTAATCCTAACCCGTACGCTAACACTAACCCATACCCTAAGACGTACACTCACCTTAAACCGTTCTCGTACCCTAACCTGTACCCTAAAGTGTCCCCGTCCCCTAACCCTAACCCTAACCCTAACCCTAACCCTTACCCGAAGCCTTACCCTCACCCGTCCCTTTATCCTAACCCGTACGCTAACACTAACCCGTACCCTAACACGTACGCTCACCCTAAATCGTTGTCGTACCCTAACCTGTACCCTAAACCGTCCCCGTCCCTGTCCCCGTCCCCTAACCCTAACCCTAACCCTTAGCCGAAGCCTTATCCTCACCCGTCCCCTAATCCTAACCCGTATGCTAACACTAACCCATACCCTATCATGTACGCTCACCCTAAACCGTTGTCGTACCCTAACCTGTACCCTAAACCGTCCCTGTCCCCGTCCCCTAACCCTAACCCTAACCCTAACCCTAACCCTAACCCTAACACTTACCCAAAGCCTTACCCTCACCCGTGCCCTAATCCTAACCCGTACGCTAACACTAACCCGTACCCTAACACGTACGCTCACCCTAAACCGTTGTCGTAGCCTAACCTGTACCCTAAACCGTCACCGTCCCCTAACCCTAACCCTAACCCTAACCCTTACCCTAAGCCTTACCCTCACCCGTCCCCTAATCCTAACCCGTACGCTAACACTAACCCGTACCCTAACACGTACGCTCACCCTAAATCGTTGTCGTACCCTAACCTGTACCCTAAACCGTCCCCGTACCCTAACCCTAACCCTAACCCTAACCCTAACCCTAACACTTACCCGAAGCCTTACCCTCACCCGTCCCCTAATCCGAACCCGTACGCTAACACTAACCCGTACCCTAACACGTACGCTCACCCTAAACCGTTGTTGTACCCTAACCTGTACCCTAAACCGTCCCCGTCCCCTAACACTAACCCTAACCCTAACCCTTACCCGAAGCCTTACACTCACCCGTCCCCTTATCCTAACCCGTGCGCTAACACTAACTCATACCCTAACACGTACGCTCACCCTAAACCGTTGTCGTACCGTAACCTGTACCCTAAACCGTCCCCGTCCCCTAACACTAACCCTAACCCTAACCCTAACCCTTACCCGAAGCCTTACCCTGACCCGTCCCCTAATCCTAACCCGTACGCTAACACTAACCCGTACCCTAACACGTACGCTCACACTAAACCGTTGTCGTACCCTAACCTGTACCCTAAACCGTCCCCGTCACCGTCCCCTAACCCTAACCCTAACCCTAACCCTAAACTTTACCCGAAGCCTTACCCTCACCCGTCCCCTAATCCTAACCCGTACGCTAACACTAACCCGTACCCTAACACGTACGCTTACCCTAAATCGTTGTCGTACCCTCACCTGTACCCTAAACCGTCCCCGTCCCCGTCCCCATCCCCGTCCACTAACCCTAACCCTAACCCTTACCTGAAGCCTTACCCTCACCCGTCCCCTAATCCTAACCCGTACGCTAACACTAACCCGTACCCTAACACGTACGCTCACCCTAAACAGTTGTCGTACCCTAACCTGTACCCTAAACCGTCCCCGTACCCTAACCCTAACTCTAACCCTAACCCTAACCCTAACACTTACCTGAAGCCTTACCCTCACCCGTCCCCTAATCCTAACCCGTACGCTAACACTAACCCGTACCCTAACACGTACGCTCACCCTAAACCGTTGTCGTACCCTAACCTGTACCCTAAACCGTCCCCGTCCCCTAACCCTAATCCTAACCCTATCCCTAACCCTTACCCGAAGCCTTACCCTCACCCGTCCCCTTATCCTAACCCGTACGCTAACACCAACCCGTACCCTAACACGTACGCTCACCCTAAACCGTTGTCGTACCCTAACCTGTACCCTAAACCGTCCCCGTCCCTAACCCTAACCCTAACCCTAAACCTAACCCTTACCCGAAGCCTTACCCTCACCCGTCCCCTAATCCTAACCCATACGCTAACACTAACCCGTACCCTAATCCGTACGCTCACCCTAAACCGTTGTCGTACCCTAACCTGTATCTTAAACCGTCCCCGCTCCCTAACCCTAACCCTAACCTAACCCTAACCCTAACCCTTACCCGAAGCCTTACACTCAACCGTCCCCTAATCCTCACCCGTACGCTAACACTAACCCGTACCCTAACACGTACGGTCACCCTAAACCGTTGTCGTACCCTACCCTGTACCCTAAACAGTCCCCGTCCCCTAACCCTAACCCTAACCCTAACCCTTACCCGAAGCCTTACCCTCACACGTCCCCTAATCCTAACCCGTACGCTAACACTAACCGGTACCCTAACACGTACGCTCACCCTAAACCCTTATCGTACCCTAACCTGGACCCTAAACCGTCCCCGTCCCCGTCCCCGTCCCTGTCCCCGTCCCCTAACCCTAACCCTAACCCTAACCCTTACCCGAAGCCTTTCCCTCACCCGTCCCCTAATCCTAAACCGTACGCTAACACTAACCCGTACCCTAACACGTGCGCTCACCCTGAACCGCTGTCGTAGCCTAACGTGTACCCTAAACCATCCCCGTCCCCTAACCCTAACCCTAACCCTAAATCTAACCCTTACCCGAAGCCTTACCCTCACCCGTCCCCTAATCCTAACCCGTACGCTAACACTAATCCGTACCCTAACACGTACACTCACCCTAAATCATTGTCGTACTCTAAACTGTACCCTAAACCGTCCCCGTACCCTAACCTTAACCCTAACCCTAACCCTAACACTTACCCGAAGCCTTACCCTCACCCGTCCCCTAATCCTAACCCGTACGCTAACACTAACCCGTACCCTAACACGTACGCTCACCCTAAACCGTTGTCGTACCCTAACCTGTACCCTAAACCGTCCCAGTCCCCTAACCCTAACCCTAACCCTAACCCTTACCCGAAGCCTTAGCCTCACCCGTCCCCTTATCCTAACCCGTACGCTAACACTAACCCGTACCCTAACACGTACGCTCACCCTAAACCGTTGTCGTACCCTAACCTGTACCATAAACCGTCCCTTTCCCCGTCCCGTAACCCTAACCCTAACCCTAACCCTAACCCTAACACTTACCCGAAGCCTTACCCTCACCCGTCCCCTAATCCTAATCCGTACGCTAACACTAACCCGTACCCTAACACGTACGCTCACCCTAAACCGTTGTCGTACACTAACCTGTACCCTAAACCGTCCCCGTCCCCTAACCCTAACCCTAACCCTAACCCTAACCCTAACACTTACCCGAAGACTTACCCTCACCCGTCCCCTAATCCTAAACCTTACGCTAACACTAACCCGTACCCTAACACGTTAGCTCACCCTAACCGGTTTTCGTACCCTAACCTGTACCCTAAACCGTCCCCTAACCCTAACCCTATCCCTTACCCGAAGCCTTACCGTCACCCGTCCCCTAATCCTAACCCGTACGCTAACACTAACCCGTACCCTAACACGTACTCTCACCCTAAATCGTTGTCGTACACTAACCTGTACCCTAAACCGTCCCCGTACCCTAACCCTAACCCTAACCCTAACCCTAACCCTAACACTTACCCGAAGCCTTACCCTCACCCGTCCCCTAATCCTAACCCGTACGCTAACACTAACCCGTACCCTAACACGTACGCTCACACTAAACCGTTGTCGTACCCTAACCTGTACCCTAAACCGTCCCCGTCCCCGTCCCCGTCCCCTAACCCTAACCCTAACGCTTACCCGAAGCCTTACCCTCACCCGTCTCCTAATCCTAACCCGTACGCAACACTAACCCATAACCTAACTTGTACGCTCACCCTAAAACGTTGTCGTACCCTAACCTGTACCCTAAACCGTCCCTGTCGCCGTCCCCTAAACCTAACCCTAACCCTAACCCTAACCCTAACCCTTACCCGAAGCCTTACCCTCACCCGTCCCCTAATCCTAACCCGTACGCTAACACTATCCCGTAACCTAACACGTACGCTCACCCTAAACCGTTGTCGCAGCCTAACCTGTACCCTAAACCGTCCCCGTCCCCTAACCCTAACCCTAACCCTAACCCTTACCCGAAGCCTTACCCTCACCCGTCCCCTAATCCTAACTCGTACGCTAACACTAACCCGTACCCTAACATGTACGCTCACCCTAAATCGTTGTCGTACCCTAACCTGTACCCTAAACCGTACCCGAACCCTAACCCTAACCCTAACCCTAACCCTAACCCTAACACTTACCCGAAGCCTTACCCTCACCCGTCCCCTAATCCTAACCCGTACTCTAACACTAACCCGTACCTTAACACGTACGCTCACCATAAACCGTTGTCGTACCCTAACCTGTACCCTCAACCGTCCCCGTCCCCTAACCCTTACCCTAACCCTAATCCTAACCCTTACCCGAAGCCTTACCCTCACCCGTCCCCTAATCCTAACCCGTACGCTAACACTAACACGTAACCTAACACGTACGCTCACCCTAAACCGTTGTCGTAGCCTAACCTGTACCCTAAACCGTCCCGTCCACTAACCCTAACCCTAACCCTAACCCTTACCCGAAGCCTTACCCTCACCTGTCCCATAATCCTAACCCGTACGCTAACACTAACCCGTACCCTAACACGTACGCTCACCCTAAATCGTTGTCGTACGCTAACCTGTACCCTAAACCGTCCCCGTACCCTAACCCTAACCCTAACCCTAACCCTAACCCTAAAACTTACCCGAAGCCTTACCCTCACCCGTCCCCTAATCCTAACCCGTACGCTAACACTAACCCATACCCTAAGACGTACACTCACCTTAAACCGTTCTCGTACCCTAACCTGTACCCTAAAGTGTCCCCGTCCCCTAACCCTAACCCTAACCCTAACCCTAACCCTTACCCGAAGCCTTACCCTCACCCGTCCCTTTATCCTAACCCGTACGCTAACACTAACCCGTACCCTAACACGTACGCTCACCCTAAATCGTTGTCGTACCCTAACCTGTACCCTAAACCGTCCCCGTCCCTGTCCCCGTCCCCTAACCCTAACCCTAACCCTTAGCCGAAGCCTTATCCTCACCCGTCCCCTAATCCTAACCCGTATGCTAACACTAACCCATACCCTATCATGTACGCTCACCCTAAACCGTTGTCGTACCCTAACCTGTACCCTAAACCGTCCCTGTCCCCGTCCCCTAACCCTAACCCTAACCCTAACCCTAACCCTAACCCTAACACTTACCCAAAGCCTTACCCTCACCCGTGCCCTAATCCTAACCCGTACGCTAACACTAACCCGTACCCTAACACGTACGCTCACCCTAAACCGTTGTCGTAGCCTAACCTGTACCCTAAACCGTCACCGTCCCCTAACCCTAACCCTAACCCTAACCCTTACCCTAAGCCTTACCCTCACCCGTCCCCTAATCCTAACCCGTACGCTAACACTAACCCGTACCCTAACACGTACGCTCACCCTAAATCGTTGTCGTACCCTAACCTGTACCCTAAACCGTCCCCGTACCCTAACCCTAACCCTAACCCTAACCCTAACCCTAACACTTACCCGAAGCCTTACCCTCACCCGTCCCCTAATCCGAACCCGTACGCTAACACTAACCCGTACCCTAACACGTACGCTCACCCTAAACCGTTGTTGTACCCTAACCTGTACCCTAAACCGTCCCCGTCCCCTAACACTAACCCTAACCCTAACCCTTACCCGAAGCCTTACACTCACCCGTCCCCTTATCCTAACCCGTGCGCTAACACTAACTCATACCCTAACACGTACGCTCACCCTAAACCGTTGTCGTACCGTAACCTGTACCCTAAACCGTCCCCGTCCCCTAACACTAACCCTAACCCTAACCCTAACCCTTACCCGAAGCCTTACCCTGACCCGTCCCCTAATCCTAACCCGTACGCTAACACTAACCCGTACCCTAACACGTACGCTCACACTAAACCGTTGTCGTACCCTAACCTGTACCCTAAACCGTCCCCGTCACCGTCCCCTAACCCTAACCCTAACCCTAACCCTAAACTTTACCCGAAGCCTTACCCTCACCCGTCCCCTAATCCTAACCCGTACGCTAACACTAACCCGTACCCTAACACGTACGCTTACCCTAAATCGTTGTCGTACCCTCACCTGTACCCTAAACCGTCCCCGTCCCCGTCCCCATCCCCGTCCACTAACCCTAACCCTAACCCTTACCTGAAGCCTTACCCTCACCCGTCCCCTAATCCTAACCCGTACGCTAACACTAACCCGTACCCTAACACGTACGCTCACCCTAAACAGTTGTCGTACCCTAACCTGTACCCTAAACCGTCCCCGTACCCTAACCCTAACTCTAACCCTAACCCTAACCCTAACACTTACCTGAAGCCTTACCCTCACCCGTCCCCTAATCCTAACCCGTACGCTAACACTAACCCGTACCCTAACACGTACGCTCACCCTAAACCGTTGTCGTACCCTAACCTGTACCCTAAACCGTCCCCGTCCCCTAACCCTAATCCTAACCCTATCCCTAACCCTTACCCGAAGCCTTACCCTCACCCGTCCCCTTATCCTAACCCGTACGCTAACACCAACCCGTACCCTAACACGTACGCTCACCCTAAACCGTTGTCGTACCCTAACCTGTACCCTAAACCGTCCCCGTCCCTAACCCTAACCCTAACCCTAAACCTAACCCTTACCCGAAGCCTTACCCTCACCCGTCCCCTAATCCTAACCCATACGCTAACACTAACCCGTACCCTAATCCGTACGCTCACCCTAAACCGTTGTCGTACCCTAACCTGTATCTTAAACCGTCCCCGCTCCCTAACCCTAACCCTAACCTAACCCTAACCCTAACCCTTACCCGAAGCCTTACACTCAACCGTCCCCTAATCCTCACCCGTACGCTAACACTAACCCGTACCCTAACACGTACGGTCACCCTAAACCGTTGTCGTACCCTACCCTGTACCCTAAACAGTCCCCGTCCCCTAACCCTAACCCTAACCCTAACCCTTACCCGAAGCCTTACCCTCACACGTCCCCTAATCCTAACCCGTACGCTAACACTAACCGGTACCCTAACACGTACGCTCACCCTAAACCCTTATCGTACCCTAACCTGGACCCTAAACCGTCCCCGTCCCCGTCCCCGTCCCTGTCCCCGTCCCCTAACCCTAACCCTAACCCTAACCCTTACCCGAAGCCTTTCCCTCACCCGTCCCCTAATCCTAAACCGTACGCTAACACTAACCCGTACCCTAACACGTGCGCTCACCCTGAACCGCTGTCGTAGCCTAACGTGTACCCTAAACCATCCCCGTCCCCTAACCCTAACCCTAACCCTAAATCTAACCCTTACCCGAAGCCTTACCCTCACCCGTCCCCTAATCCTAACCCGTACGCTAACACTAATCCGTACCCTAACACGTACACTCACCCTAAATCATTGTCGTACTCTAAACTGTACCCTAAACCGTCCCCGTACCCTAACCTTAACCCTAACCCTAACCCTAACACTTACCCGAAGCCTTACCCTCACCCGTCCCCTAATCCTAACCCGTACGCTAACACTAACCCGTACCCTAACACGTACGCTCACCCTAAACCGTTGTCGTACCCTAACCTGTACCCTAAACCGTCCCAGTCCCCTAACCCTAACCCTAACCCTAACCCTTACCCGAAGCCTTAGCCTCACCCGTCCCCTTATCCTAACCCGTACGCTAACACTAACCCGTACCCTAACACGTACGCTCACCCTAAACCGTTGTCGTACCCTAACCTGTACCATAAACCGTCCCCTAACCCTAACCCTAACCCTAACCCTAACCCTTACCCGAAGCCTTACCCTCACCCGTCCCCAAATCCTAACGCGTACGCTAACACTAACCCGTACCCTAACACGTACGCTCACCCTAAACCGTTGTCGTACCCTAACCTGTACCCTAAACCGTCCCCGTCCCCTAACCCTAACCCTAACCCTAACCCTTACCCGAAGCCTTACCCTCACCCGTCCCCTAATCCTGACCCGTACGCTAACACTAACCCGTACCCTAACACGTACGCTCACCCTAAACCGTTGACATACACTAACCTGTACCCTAAACCCTCCCCGTCCCCTAACCCTAACCCTAACCCTAACCCTAACCCTAACCCTTACCCGAAGCCTTACACTCACCCGTCCCCTAATCCTAACCCGTAAGCTAAAACTAACCCGTACCCTAACACGTACGCTCACCCTAAACTGTTGTCGTACCCTAACAAGTACCCTAAACCGTCCACGTCCCCATCCCCAACCCTAACCCTAACCCTAGCCCTAACCTTTACCCGAAGCCTTACCCTCACCCGTCCCCTAATCCTAACCCGTACGCTAACACTAACACATACCCTAACATGTACGCTCACGCTAAACCGTTGTCGTACCCTAACCTGTACCCTAAACCGTCCCCGTCCCCGTCCCCGTCCCCTAACCCTAACCCTTACCCGAAGCCTTACCCTCACCCGTCCCCTAATACTAACCCGTACGCTAACACTAACCCATACCCTAACATGTACGCTCACGCTAAACCGTTGTCGTACCCTAATCTGTACCCTAAACCGTCCCTGTCCCCGTCCCCTAACCCTAACCCTAACCATAACCCTAACCCTAACCCTTACCCGAAGCCTTACCCTCACCCGTCCGCTAATCCTAATCCGTACGCTAACACTAACCCCTACCCTAACACGTACGCTCACCCTAAACCGTTGTCGTAGCCTAACCTGTACCCTAAACCGTCCCCGTCCCCTAACCCTAACCCTAACCCTAACCCTTACCCGAAGCCTTACCCTCACCCGTCCCCTGATCCTAACCCGTACGCTAACACTAACCCGTACCCTTACAGGTACGCTCACCCTAAATCATTGTCGTACCCTAACCTGTACCCTAAACCGTCCCCGTACCCTAACCCTAACCCTAACCCTAACCCTAACACTTACCCGAAGCCTTAGCCTCACCCGTCCCCTAATCCTAACCCGTACGCTAACACTAACCCGTACCCTAAGACATACGCTCACCCTAAACCGTTGTCGTACCCTAACCTGTACCCTAAACCATCCCCGTCCCCTAACCCTAACCCTAACCCTATCCCTAACCCTTACCCGAAGCCTTACCCTCACCCGTCCCCTTATCCTAACCCGTACGCTAACACTAACCCGTACCCTAACACGTACGCTCACCCTAAACCGTTGTCGTACCCTAACCTGTATCCTAAACCGTCCCCGTCCCCTAACCCTAACCCTAAACCTAACCCTTACCCGAAGACTTACCCTCACCCGTCCCCTAATCCTAACCCGTACGCTAACACTAACCCGTACCCTAACACGTACGCTCACCCTAAACCGTTGTCGTACCCTAACCTGTACCCTAAACCGTCCCCGTTCCCTAACCCTAACCCTAACCTAACCCTAACCCTAACCCTTACCCGAAGCCTTACACTCACCCGTCCCCTAATCCTCACCCGTACGCTAACACTAACCCATACCCTAACACGTACGCTCACCCTAAACCGTTGTCGTACCCTAAACTGTACCGTAAACCGTCCCCGTCCCCTAACCCTAACCCTAACCCTAACCCTAACCCTTACCCTCACCCGTCCCCTAAACCTAACCTGTACGCTAACACTAACCCGTACCCTAACACGTAAGCTCACCCTAAACCGTTGTTGTACCCTAACCTGTACCCTAAAACGTCCCCGTCCCCGTCCCCGTCCCCTAACCCTAACCCTAACCCTTTCCCGAAGCCTTACCCTCACCCGTCCCCTAATCCTAACCCGTACCCCAACACTAAACCGTACCCTAACACGTACGCTCACCCTAAACCGTTGTCGTACCCTAATCTGTACCCTAAACCGTCCCCGTCCCCGTCCCCTAACCCAAACCCTAACCCTAACCTTTACCCGAAGCCTTACCCTCACCCGTCCCCAAATCCTAACCCGTACGCTAACACTAACCCGTACCCTAACACGTACGCTCACCCTAAACTGTTGTCGTACCCTAACCTGTACCCTAAACCGTCCCCGTCCCCGTCCACGTCCCCTAACCCTAAACCTAACCCTTACCCGAAGCCTTACCCTCACCCGTCCTCTAATCCTAACCCGTACGCTAAAACTAACCCATACCCTAACATGTACGGTCACCCTAAACCATTGTCGTACCCTAACCTGTACCCTAAACCGTCCCTGTCCTCGTCCCCTAACCCTAACCCTAACCCTAACCCTAACCTTAACACTTACCCGAAGCCTTACCCTCACCCGTCCCCTAATCCTAACCCGTACGCTAACACTAACCCGTACCCTAACACGTACGCTCACCCTAAACCGTTGTCGTAGCCTAACCTGTACCCTAAACCATCCCCGTCCCCGTCCCCTAACCCTAACCCTAACCCTAACCCTTACCCGAAGCCTTACCCTCACCCGTCCCCTAATCCTAACCCGTACGCTAACACTAACCCGTACCCTAACACGTACGCTCACCCTAAACCGTTGTCGTACACTAACCTGTACCCTAAACCGTCCCCGTCCCCTTCCCCGTCCCCTAAACCTAACCCTAACCCTTACCCGAAGCCTTACCCTCACCCGTCCCCTAATCCTAACCCTTACACTAACACTAACCCGTACCCTAACACGTACACTCACCCTAAACCGTTGTCGTACACTAACCTGTACCCTAAACCGTCCCCGTCCCCTAACCCTAACCCTAACCCTAACCCTAACCCTTACCCTCACCCGTCCCCTAATCCTAACCTGTACGCTAACACTAACCCGTACCCTAACACGTACACTCACCCTAAACCGTTGTCGTACCCTAACCTGTACCCTAAACCGTCCCCGTCCCCTAACCCTAACCCTAACCCTAACCCTAACCCTTACCCTCACCCGTCCCCTAATCCTAAACTGTACGCTAACACTAACCCGTACCCTAACACGTACGCTCACCCTAAACCGTTGTCGTACCCTAATCTGTACCCTAAACCGTCCCCGTCCCCGTCCCCTAACCCTAACCCTAACCCTAATCTTTACCCGAAGCCTTACCCTCACCCGTCCCCTAATCCTAACCCGTACGCTAACACTAACCCGTACCCTAACACGTACGCTCACCCTAAACCGTTGTCGTACCCTAACCTGCACTCTAAACCGTCCCCGTCCCCTAACCCTAACCCTAAACCTAACCCTTACCCGAAGCCTTACACTCACCCGTCCCATAATCCTCACGCGTACGCTAACACTAACCCGTACCCTAACACGTACGCTCACCCTAAACCGTTGTCGTACCATAACCTGTACCCTAAACCGTCCCCGTCCCCTAACCCTAACCCTAAACCTAACCCTAACCCTAACCCTTACCCTCACCCGTCCCCTAATCCTAACCCATAAGCTAACACTAACCCGTACCCTAACACGTACCCTCACCCTAAACCGTTGTCGTACCCTAACCTGTACCCTAAACCGTCCCCGTCCCCTAACCCTAACACTAACCCTTTCCCGAAGCCTTAACCTCACCCGTCACCTAATCCTAACCCGTACGCTAACACTAACCCGTACCGTAACACGTACGCTCCCCCTAAACCGTTGTCGTACCCTAACCTGTACCCTAAACCGTCCCCGTCCCCTAACCCTAACCCTAACCATAACCCTAACCCTAACCCTTACCCGAAGCCTTACCCTCACCCGTCCCCTTATCCTAACCCGTACACTAACACTAACCCGTACCCTAACACGTACGCTCACCCTAAACCGTTGACGTACCATAACCTGTACCCTAAACGGTCCCCGTCCCCTAACCCTAACCCTAACCCTAACCCTAACCCTTACCCGAAGCCTTACACTCACCCGTCCCCTAATCCTAACCCGTACGCTAACACTAACCCGTACCCTAACACGTACGCTCACCCTAAACCGTTGTCATACCCTAACCTGTACCCTAAACCGTCCCCGTCCCCTAACCCTAACCCTAACCCTACCACTAACCCTAACCTTAACATTTACCTGAAGCCTTACCCTAACCCGTCCCCTTATCCTAAAACGTACGCTAAAACTAACCTGTACCCTAACACGTATGCTCACGCTAAACCGTTGTCGTACCCTAACCTTTACCCTAAACCACCCACGTCCCCTAACACTAACCCTAACCCTAACCCTTACCCGAAGAATTACCCTAACACGTCCTCTAAACCTAACCCGTACGCTAACACTAACACGTACCCTAACACGTAGGCTCACCGTAAACAGTTGTTGTAACCTAAGCTGTACCCTAAAACGTCCCCGTTACCTAACCCTAACCCTAACACCAACCCTAACCCTAACCCTTACCCGAAGCCTTACCCTAGCCCGTGCCCTAATCCTAACCCGTACGATAACACTAACCAGTATCCTAACACGTACGCTCTCCCTAAAACGTTGTCGTATGCTAACCTGTACTCTAAACGGTCCCAGTCCCCTGTTAAAGAAATCTGCACTACAATGAAGTCTCACTGCCCCCCGATCAAAAGGGCCATCTGAAAAAAGTGTAAAATCCAGAAATGCAGCACAGGCCATGGAGAACAGGGAGCCTTGTTAGGCTGATGGGTGGGATGTAAATTGCCAACAGCCACTCTGGAGAAGTGTATGGTGTTTCCTGAAACACCTAAAAAACAAAGCAACGGAGCCTACGGCACTTCCACTTATGGTCCTATAGCTTAGGGAAACTAAAATCAAAAATACACAGCCACCCCAAAGTTTCAGACGGCTCTGTTTACAAGAACCTCGTCTACGGTACAAGTTAAATATCCCAGAAAGCGAAAAATGGATAAAGAAGTTGTGGTACGTACGTAAAATGGAATATCAGTCACCAATGAAATCTATGTCATCTGGCCCGTCGTGGCATAATGAGTGGATTCAGGTACGATGATTCTAAGTGAAATACGTCACACAGAAAATGAAACATCATAAGATATCACTAATACACCGAATGTAATCTTGGCTACACATGAACTGAATTACAAAACAGAACAGGGTCTCAAATTTAGAAAACCAACTTATGTTTGCATAAGGGGAAAGGTGAGTTGGGGTGCTGCATAAAACCAGAGTTAGAAATTAGCACAGATACCATTCCATAAGTCAAATACATAATAGTCAAGACCTACCCCTTGCTCAACGAAATGGGCTAAACACACTATATTCAACGCCTAGGAATACAGCTGACTAGTAAGGATCTTCAAACCCATGGATTTATATGTCTCCATAAGTGAATCAAGCGTGTGTACAGCTGCATGAAGGCCGCAGAGAAAATCCGATATATCCTATTATCAAAATGAATTACAAAAACAAAACACAATGACAGTGAAATAGAGAGCAATTCTTAAATAATTCATTCAGGGCTTGTGATGCAACCTGGATTTACCTCATCTACACCCAGAGCTGAGTGAGATATAAGGTTGGACACTTGGTGCTGATACCATTGGTGAGGTTCGATGAGAAAATGCAAACCTTTTGAAGTCATAATACATGGTACACATTCCATGGGTCCCAACTCTCCAGGTTGAAGCGATTCTTCCTTCAGCTAAAGCATGCATGGGAAACCCACAGTATGGTGCACCGTGTAACCGGCAAACCTTTTCAAATGCATCTCAGATTTTGTCCCCTTTTACTCGGGTTCACAATTCCAGACACTTTCTAACACTCTCCCCACTTGGAGAGTCAGTGCCTTTAACCTCCTGTTTCGCACAGTTTGCAATTTCTGCGCAAGATGAACAGGAATAGGGAGAACCAATGAGAGACTAGCTGTAGGTGTCTGCAGGGGCAAATTTAACGCTCATTTCCCACCAGGAAGAGGAATTAACCAAAGGCTCAGCATGCCGTGCTGGAACCAGATTAGGGCCTGAAGCAATCCTGCGGGTTTGCAGCCAGCTCAGAAGAAAGCGATTTGAAGAAAGGAGCTCAGGGGCACTGTAATTCACAAACCTGCAGAGTTATAAATGACAGCTATCGTCCAAAAATATATTGAAGGAAGGCTGCGAAGAGGACTTGAAAGCGGGGCAGAATTGCAGGAAAACGATTTCAGGGGGTAGACTGGAATTGCATTTAAAGCATAGGAAAAGAGGCAGAACGTCGACAATGATGCACTTGGCAAAAAAGGGCGTATGCGTTTTTTCCTGAATATATTCAGGAAAAAACGCATACGCCCTTTTTGGCCAACCAAGCAAGCATGTTAAAGAAATCTGCACTACAATGAAGTCTCACTGCCCCCCGGTCAAAAGAGCCATCTGAAAAAAGTGTAAAATCCAGAAATGCAGCACAGGCCATGGAGAACAGGGAGCCTTGTTAGGCTGATGGGTGGGATGTAAATTGCCAACAGCCACTCTGGAGAAGTGTATGGTGTTTCCTGAAACACCTAAAAAACAAAGCAACGGAGCCTACGGCACTTCCACTTATGGTCCTATAGCTTAGGGAAATTAAAATCAAAAACACACAGCCACCACAAAGTTTCAGACGGCTCTGTTTACAAGAACCTCGTCTACGGTACAAGTTAAATATCCCAGAAAGCGAAAAATGGATAAAGAAGTTGTGGTACGTACGTACAATGGAATATCAGTCACCAATGAAATCTATGTCATCTAGCCCATCGTGGCATAATGAGTGGATTCAGGTACGATGATTCTAAGTGAAATACGTCACACAGAAAATGAAACATCATAAGATATCACTAATACACCGAATGTAATCTTGGCTACACATGAACTGAATTACAAAACAGAACAGGGTCTCAAATTTAGAAAACCAACTTATGTTTGCATAAGGAGAAAGGTGAGTTGGGGTGCTGCATAAAACCAGAGTTAGAAATTAGCACAGATACCATTCCATAAGTCAAATACGTAATAGTCAAGACCTACCCCTTGCTCAACGAAATGGGCTAAACACACTATATTCAACGCCTAGGAATACACCTGACCAGTAAGGATCTTCAAATCCATGGATTTATATGTCTCCATAAGAGAATCAAGCGTGTGTAGAGCTGCATGAAGGCAGCAGAGAAAATCCGATAAATCCGATTATCAAAATGAATTACAAAAACAAAACACAATGACAGTGAAATAGAGAGCAATTCTTAAAGAATTCATTCAGGGCTTCTGAGGCAACCTGGATTTACCTCATCTACACCCAAAGCTGAATGACACATAAGGTTGGACACTCCGGGCTGATAGCATTGGTGAGGTTCGATGAGAAAATGCAGACCCTTTGAAGTCATACTGCATGGGACCCATTCCATGGGTCCCAACTCTCCAGGTTTAAGGGATTCTTCCTTCAGCTAAAACATGCATGGGAAATCCACAGTATGGTGCGCCGTGTGACTGGGAAACGTTTTCAAATGCATCTGAGTTTCCGTCCCCTTTTACTCAGGTTCACAATTCCAGACACTTTACTAAAACTCTCCCACTTGGGTAGTCAGTGCCTTTAACCTGCTGTTTCGCACAGTTTGCAATTTCTGGTCAAGATGAACAGGAATAAGGAGAACCAATGAGAGACTAGCTGTAGGTGTCTGCACGGGCAAATTTAACGATCATTTCCCACCAGGAAGAGGAATTAACCAAACGCTCACCATGCCGTGCCAGAAACAGATTAGGGCCTGAAGCAATCCTGCGGGTTTGCGGCCAGCTCTCAAGAAAGCGATTTGAAGAAAGGAGCTCAGGGGCACTGTAATTCACAAACCTGCAGAGTTATAAATGACAGCTATCGTCCAATAATATATTGAAGGAAGGCTGCGAAGAGGACTTGAAAGCGGGGCAGAATTGCAGGAAAACGATTTCAGGGGGTAGACTGGAATTGCATTTAAAGCATAGGAAAAGAGGCAGAACGTCGACAATGATGCACTTGGCCAAAAAGGGCATATGCGTTTTTTCCTGAATATATTCAGGAAAAAACTCATACGCGCTTTTTGGACAACCAAGCAAGCATGTTAAAGAAATCTGTACTACAATGAGGTCTCACTGCCCCCCGGTCAAAAGGGCCATCTGAAAAAAGTGTAAAATCCAGAAAGGCAGCACAGGCCATGGAGAACAGGGAGCCTTGTTATACTGATGGTTGGGATGTAAACTGCAAACAGCCACTCTGGAGAAGTGTATGGTGTTTCCTGAAACACCTAAAAAACAAAGCAACGGAGCCTACGGCACTTCCACTTTTGGTCCTATAGATTAGGGAAATTAAAATCAAAAACACACAGCCACCCCAAAATTTCAGACGGCTCTCTTCACAAGAACCTCGTCTACGGTACAAGTTAAATATCCCAGAAAGCGAAAAATGGATAAAGAAGTTGTGGTACCTACGTACAAAGCAATATCATTCACCAATGAAATCTATGTCATCAGGCCCGTCGTGGCATAATGAGTGGATTCAGGTATGATGATTCTAAGGGAAATAAGTCACACAGAAAATGAAACATCATGAGATATCACTAATACACGGAATGTAATCTTGGCTACACATGAACTGAATTACAAAACAGAACAGGGTCTCAAATTTAGAAAACCAATTTATGTTTGCTTAAGGGGAAAGGTGAGTTGGGGTGCTGCATAAAACCAGAGATAGAAATTAGCACAGATACCATTCCATAAGTCAAATATGTAATAGTCAAGACCAACCCCTTGCTCACCGAGATGGACTAAACACCCTATATTCAACGCCTAGGAATACACCTGACTAGTAAGAATCTTCAAACCCATGGATTTATATGTCTCCATAAGAGAATCAAGCGTGTGTACAGCTGCATGTATTCAGCAGAATAAATCCGATAAATCCCCTTATCAAAATGAATTACAAAAACAAAACACAATGAGAGTGAAATAGAGAGCAATTCTTAAATAATTCATTCAGGGCTTGTGATGCAACCTGGATTTACCTCATCTACACCCAGAGCTGAGTGAGACATAACGTTGGACACTTCGGGCTGATAGCATTGGTGAGGTTCGATGAGCAAATACAGACGCTTTGAAGTCATACTGCATGGGACCCATTCCATGGGTCCCAACTCTCCAGGTTTAAGGGATTCTTCCTTCAGCTAAAACATGCATGGGGAACCCAGAGTATGGTGCACCGTGTGACCGGGAAACGTTTTCAAATGCATCTCAGTTCTCGTACCCTTTTACTCGGGTTCACAATTCCAGAGCCTTTACTAACACTCTCCCCACTTGGAGAGTCAGCGCCTTTAACCTGCTGTTTGGCACAGTTTGCAATTTCTGCGCAAGATGAACAGGAATAGGGAGAACCAATAAGAGACTAGCTGTAGGTGTCTGCACGGGCAAATTTAACGCTCATTTCCAACCAGGAAGAGGAATTAACCAAACGCTCATCATGCCATGCCGGAACAAGATTAGGGCCTGAAGCAATCCTGCGGGTTTGCGGCCAGCTCACAAGAAAGCGATTTGAAGAAAGGAGCTCAGGGGCACTGTAATTCACAAACCTGCAGAGTTATAAATGACAGCTATCGTCCAAAAATATATTGAAGGAAGGCTGCGAAGATGACTTGAAAGCGGGGCAGAATTGCAGGAAAACGATTTCAGGGGGTAGACTGGAATTGCATTTAAAGCATAGGAAAAGAGGCAGAACGTCGACAATGATGCACTTGGCCAAAAAGGGCGTATGCGTTTTTTCCTGAATATATTCAGGAAAAAACGCATACGCCCTTTTTGGCCAAACAAGCAAGCATGTTAAAGAAATCTGCACTACAATGAAGTCTCACTGCCCCCCGGTCAAAAGGGCCATCTGAAAAAAGTGTAAAATCCAGAAAGGCAGCACAGGCCATGGAGAACAGGGAGCCTGGTTATGCTGATGTGTGGGATGTAAATTGCCAACAGCCACTCTGGAGAAGTGTATGGTGTTTCCTGAAACACCTAAAAAACAAAGCAACGGAGCCTACGGCACTTCCACTTATGGTCCTAGAGCTTAGGGAAATTAAAATCAAAAACACACACATCCACCCCAAAGTTTCAGACGGCTCTGTTGACAAGAACCTCGTCTACGGTACAAGTTAAATATCCCAGAGAGCGAAAAATGGATAAAGAACTTGTGGTACGTACGTATAATGGAATATCACTCACCAATGAAATCCATGTCATCAGGCCCGTCGTGGCATAATGAGTGGATTCAGGTACGATGATTCTCAGTGAAATAACTCACACAGAAATTGAAACAACATAAGATATCACTAATACACGGAATGTAATCTTGGCTACACATGAACTGAATTACAAAACAGAACAGGGACTCATATTTAGAAAACCAACTTATGTTTGCTTAAGGGGAAAGGTGAGTTGGGGTGCTGCATAAAACCAGAGATAGAAATTAGCACAGATATCATTCCATACGTCAAATATGTAATAGTGAAACCTACACCTTGCTCAACGAAATGGGCTAAACACCCTATATACAATGCCTAGGAATAAACCTGACTAGAAAGAATTTTCAAACCCACGGATTTATATGTCTGGATAAGAGAATCAAGCGTGTGTACAGCTGCATGAAGGCAGCAGAGAAAATCCGATAAATCCCATTATCAAAATGAATTACAAAAACAAAACACAATGACAGTGAAATAGAGAGCAATTCTTAAATAATTCATTCAGGGCTTGTGATGTAACCTTGATTTACCTGATCTACACCAAGAGCTGAGTGAGACATAAGCTTGGACACTTCGGGCTGATAGCATTGGTGAGGTTCGATGAGCAAGTGCAGACCCTTTGAAGTCATACTGCATGGTAACCATTCCATGGATCCCAACTCTGCAGGTTTAAGCGATTCTTCCTTCAGCTAAAACATGCATGGGAAACCCACAGTAGGGTGCACCATGTGACCGGGAAACGTTTTCAAATGCATCTCAGTTTTCGTCCCCTTTTACTCGGGTTCACAATTCCAGAGCCTTTATTAAACTCTCCCCACTTGGAGAATCAGTGCCTTTAACCTGCTGTTTGGCACAGTTTGCAATTTCTTCGCAAGATGAACAGGAATAGGGAGAACCAATGACTGACTAGCTGTAGGTGTCTGCACGGGCAAATTTAACGCTCATTTCCCACCAGGAAGAGGAATTAACCAAAGGCTCAGCATGCCGTGCCAGAACCAGATTAGGGCCTGAAGCAATCCTGCGGGTTTGTGGCCAGCTCAAAAGAAAGCGATTTGAAGAAAGGAGCTCAGGGTCAATGTAATACACAAACCTGCAGAGTTATAAATGACAGCTATCGTCCAAAAATATATTGAAGGAAGGCTGGAAGACGACTTGAAAGCGGGGCAGAATTGCAGGAAATCGATTTCAGGGGGTAGACTGGAAGTGCATTTAAAGCATAGGAAAAGAGGCAGAACGTCGACAATGATGCACTTGGCTAAAAAGGGCGTATGCGTTTTTTCCTGAGTATATTCAGGAAAAAACACATACGCCCTTTTTGCCCAACCAAGCAAGCATGTTAAAGAAATCTGCAATACAATGAAGTCTCACTGCCCCCGGGTCAAAAGGGCCATCTGAAAAAAGGGTAAAATCCAGAAATGCAGCACAGGCCATGGAGAACAGGGAGCCTTGTTATGCTGATGGGTGGGATATACATTGCCAACAGCCACTCTGGAGAAGTGTATGGTGTTTCCTGAAACACCTAAAAAACAAAGCAACGGAGCTTACGGCACTTCCAATTATGGTCCTATAGCTTAGGGAAATTAAAATCAAAAACACACAGCCACCCCAAAGTTTCAGACGGCTCTGTTTACAAGAACCTCGTCTACGGTACAAGTTAAATATCCCAGAAAGCGAAAAATGGATAAAGAAGTTGTGGTACGTACGTACAATGGAATATCACTCACCAATGATGTCTATGTCATCTGGCCCGTCGTGGCATAATGAGTGGATTCAGGTATGATGATTCTAAGTGAAATAAGTCACAAAGAAAATGAAACATCATAAGATATCACTAATACACCGAATGTAATCTTGGCTACATATGAACTGAATTACAAAACAGAACAGGGTCTCAAATTTAGAAAACCAACTTATGTTTGCTTAAGGGGAAAGGTGCGTTGGGGTGCTGCATAAAACCAGAGATAGAAATTAGCACAGATACCATTCCATACGTCAAATATGTAATAGTCAAGACCTACCCCTTGCTCAACGAAATGGGCTAAACACCCTATATTCAACGCCTAGGAATACACCTGACTAGTAAGAATCTTCAAACCCATGGATTTATATGTCTCCATAAGAGAATCAAGCGTGTGTACAGCTGCATGAAGGCAGCAGAGAAAATCCGATAAATCCTATTATCAAAATGAATTACAAAAACAAAACACAATGACAGTGAAATAGAGAGCAATTCTTAAATAATTCATTCAGGGCTTGTGATGCAACCTGGATTTACCTCATCTAAACCCAGAGCTGAGTGAGACATAAGGTTGTACACTTCGGGCTGATAATATTGGTGAGGTTCGATGAGCAAATGCAGACCATTTGAAGTCATACTGCATGGTACCCATTCCATGGGTCCCAACTCTCCAGGTTTAAGCGATTCTTCCTTCAGCTAAAGCATGCATGGGAAACCCACAGTATGGTGCACCGTGTGACCGGGAAACGTTTTCAAATGCATCTCAGTTTTTGTCCCCTTTTACTCGGGTTCACAATTCCAGAACCTTTACTAACACTCTCCCCACATGGAGAGTCATTGCCTTTAACCTCCTGTTTGGGACAGTTTGCAATTTCTGCGCAAGATGAACAGGAATAGGGAGAACCAATGAGAAACTAGCTGTAGGTGTCTGCACGGGCAAATTTAACGCTCATTTCCCACCAGGAAGAGGAATTAACCAAAGGCTCAGCATGCCGTGCCGGAACCAGATTAGGGCCTGAAGCAATCTTGCGGGTTTGCGGCCAGCTCACAAGAAAGCGAGTTGAAGAAAGGAGCTCAGGGGCACTGTAATTCACAAACCTGCAGAGTTATAAATGACAGCTATCGTCCAAAAATATATTGAAGGAAGGCTGCAAAGAGGACTTGAAAGCGGGGCAGAATTGCAGGAAAACGATTTCAGGGGGTAGACTGGAATTGCATTTAAAGCATAGGAAAAGAGGCAGAACGTCGACAATGATGCACTTGGCCAAAAAGTGCGTATGCGTTTTTTCCTGAATATATTCAGGAAAAAACGCATACGCCCTTTTAGGCCAACCAAGCAAGCATGTTAAAGAAATCTGCACTACAATGAAGTCTCACTGCGCCCCGGTCAAAAGGGCCATCTGAAAAAAGTGTAAAATCCAGAAATGCAGCATAGGCCATGGAGAACAGGGAGCCTTGTTATGCTGATGGATTGGATGTAAATAGCCAACAGCCACTCTGGAGAAGTGTATGGTGTTTCCTGAAACACCTAAAAAACAAAGCAACGGAGCCTACGGCACTTCCACTTATGGTCCTATAGATTATGGAAATTAAAATCAAAAACACACAGCCACCCCAAAGTTTCAGACGGCTCTGTTTACAAGAACCTCGCCTACAGTACAAGTTAAATATCCCAGAAAGCGAAAAATGGATAAAGAAGTTGTGGTACATACGTACAATGGAATATCACTCACCAATGAAGTCTATGTCATCGGGCCCGTCGTGGCATAATGAGTGAATTCAGTTACGATGATTCCAAGTGAAATAAGTCACACAGAAAATGAAACATCATAAGATATCACTAATACACCAATTGTAATCTTGGCTACATATGAACTGAATTACAAAACAGAACAGGGTCTCAAATTTAGAAAACCAACTTATGTTTGCTTAAGGGGAAAGGTCAGTTGGGGTGCTGCATAAAACCAGAGATAGAAATTAGCACAGATACCATTCCATACGTCAAATATGTAATAGTCAAGACCTACCCCTTGCTCAACGAAATGGGCTAAACACCCTATATTCAACGCCTAGGAATACACATGACTAGTAAGAATCCTCAAACCCATGGATTTATATGTCTCCATAAGAGAATCAAGCGTGTGTACAGCTGCATGAAGGCAGCAGAGAAAATCCGATAAAACCCTTTATCAAAATGAATTACAAAAACAAAACACAATGACAGTGAAATAGAGAGCAATTCTTAAATAATTCATTCAGGGCTTGTGATGCAACCTGGATTTACCTCATCTAAACCCAGAGCTGAGTGAGACATAAGGTTGGACACTTCGCGGTGATAGCATTGGTGAGGTTCGATGAGCAAATGCAGACCATTTGAAGTCATACTGCATGGTACCCATTCCATGGGTCCCAACTCTCCAGGTTGAAGTGATTCTTCCTTCAGCTATAGCATGCATGGGAAACCCACAATATGGTGCACCGTGTGACCGGGAAACGTTTACAAATGCATCTCAGTTTTGTCCTCTTTTACTCGGGTTCAGTATTCCAGACCGTTTACTAACACTCTCCCCACTTGGAGAGTCAGTGCCTTTAACCTCCTGTTTGGCACAGTTTGCAATTTCTGCGCAAGATGAACAGGAATAGGGAGTACCAATGAGAGACTAGCTGTAGGTGTCTGCACGGGCAAATTTAACGCTCATTTCCCACCAGGAAGAGGAATTAACCAAAGGCTCAGCATGCCGTGCCGGAACCAGATTAGGGCCTGAAGCAATCCTGCGGGTTTGCGGCCAGCTCTCAAGAAAGCGATTGAAAAAGTAGCTCAGGGGCACTGTAATTCACAAACCTGCAGAGTTATAAATGACAGCTATCGTCCAAAAATATATTGAAGGAAGGCTGCGAAGAGGACTTGAAAGCGGGGCAGAATTGCAGGAAAACGATTTCAGGGGGTAGACTGGAATTGCATTTAAAGCATAGGAAAAGAGGCAGAACGTCGACAATGATGCACTTGGCCAAAAAGGGCCTATGCGTTTTTTCCTGAATATATTCAAGAAAAAACGCATACGCTCTTTTTGGCCAACCAAGCAAGCATGTTAAAGAAATCTGCACTACAATGAAGTCTCACTGCCCCCCGGTCAAAAGGGCTATCTGAAAAAAGTGTAAAATCCAGAAATGCAGCACAGGCCATGGAGAACAGGGAGCCTTGTTATGCTGATGGGTGGGATGTAAATAGCCAACAGCCACTCTGGAGAAGTGTATGGTGTTTCCTGAAACACCTAAAAAACAAAGCAACGGAGCCTACGGCACTTCCACTTATGGTCCTATAGCTTAGGGAAATTAAAATCAAAACCACACAGCCACCCCAAAGTTTCAGACGGCTCTGTTTACAAGAACCTCGTCTACGGTACAAGTTAAATATCCCAGAAAGCGAAAAATGGATAAAGAAGTTGTGGTACGTACGTACAATGAAATATCACTCACCAATGAAGTCTATGTCATCTGGCACGTCCTGGCATAATGAGTGGTTTCAGGTACGATGATTCTAAGTGAAAAAAGTCACACAGAGAATGAAACATCATAAGATATCACTAATACACCGAATGTAATCTTGGCTACACATGAACTGAATTACAAAACAGAACAGGGTCTGAAATTTAGAAAACCAACTTATGCTTGCTTAAGGGGAAAGGTGAGTTGGGGTGCTGCATAAAACCAGAGATAGAAATTAGCACAGATACCTTTCCATAAGCCAAATATGTAATAGTCAAGACCTACCCCTTGCTCAACGAAATGGACTAAACACCCCATATTCAACGCCTAGGAATACACCTGACTAGTAAGAATCTTAAGACCCATGGATTTATATGTCTCCATAAGGAAATCAAGCGTGTGTACAGCGGCCTATATGGAGCAGTGAAAATCCGATAAATCCCATTATCAAAATAAATTTCACAAACACAACACAATGACAGTGAAATAGAGAGCACTTCTTAAATAATTCATTCAGGGCTTGTGATGCAACCTGTATTTACCACATCAACACCCAGAGCTGGGTGAGACATAAGGCTGGACACTTCGGGCTGATAGCATTGGTGAGGTTCGGTGAGCAAACGCAGACCCTTTGAAGTCATACTGCATGGTAGCCATTCCATTGGTCCCAACTCTCCAGGTTTAAGGGATTCTTCCTTCAGCTAAAACATGCATGGGAAACCCAGAGTATGGTCCACCGTGTGATTGGGAAACGTTTTCAAATGCATCTCAGGTTTCGTCCCCTGGTACTCGGGTTCAACATTCCAGACGCTTTACTAACACTCTCCCCACTTGGAGAGTCAGTGCCTTTAACCGCCTGTTTGGCACAGTTTGCAATTTCTGCGCAAGATGAACAGGAATAGGGAGAACCAATGAGAGAGAAGCTGTAGGTGGCTGCACGGGCAAATGGAACGCTCATTTCCCACCAGGAAGAAGAATTATCCAAAGGCTCAGCGTGCCCTGCCGGAACCAGATTAGGGCCTGAAGCAATCCTGCGGTTTTGCGGCCAGCTCACAAGAAAGCGAGTTGAAGAAAGGAGCTCAGGGGCACTGTAATTCACAAACCTGCAGAGTTATGAATGACAGCTCGTTCAAAAATGTATTGAAGTAAGTCCTCGAAGAGGACTTGAAAGCGGGGCAGAATTTCAGGAAAACGATTTCAGGGGGTAGACTGGAATTGCACTTAAAGCATAGGAAAAGAGGCAGAATGTCGACAATGATGCACTTGGCCAAAAAGGGCGTATGCGTTTTTTCCTGAATATATTCAGGAAAAAACGCATACGCCCTTTTTGGCCAACCAAGCAAGCGGGTAAAGGAAATCTGAACTACAATGAAGTCTCACTGCCCCCCGGTCCAAACGGCCATCTGAAACAAGTGTGAAATCCAGAAAGGCAGGACAGGTCATGGAGAAGAGGGAGCCTTGTTATGCTGATGGGCGGGATGTAAATTGCCAACAGCCACTCTGGAGAAGTGTATGGTGTTTCCTGAAACACGTAGGAAACAAAGCAACACAGCCTATGGCACTTCCACTTAGGGTCCTATAGCTTAGGGATATTAAAATCAAAAACACACAGCCACCCCAAAGTTTGGGACGGCTCTGTTTACAAGAACCTCGTCTACGGTACAAGTTAAATATCCGAGAAAGCAAAAAATGGATAAAGAAATTGTGGTACGTACGTACAATGGAATATCACTCAGCAATGAGATCTAGGTCATCAGGCCCGTAGCGGCAAAATCAGTGGATTCAGGTACGACGATTCTACGAGAAATAAGTCTCTCAGAAAAAGAAATATCATAAGATATCACTAATACACGGAACGTAAACTTCGCTACACATGAACTGAATTACAAAACAGAACAGGGTCTCAAATTTAGAAAACCAACTTATGCTTGCTTATGGGGAAAGGTGAGTTGGGGTGCTGCATCAAACCAGAGATTGAAATTAGCACAGATACCGTTCCATAAGCCAAATATATAATAGACAAGACCTACTCCTTGCTCAACGAAATGGACTCAACACCCCATATTCAATGCCTGGGAATATACCTGACAAGTAAGAATCTTAAGACCCATGGATTTATATGTCTCCATAAGGAAATCAAGCGTGTGTACAGCAGCCTAAACGCAGCAGTGAAAATCCGATAAATCCCATTATCAAACTAAATTTCACAAACAAAACACAATGACAGTGAAATAGAGAGCAATTCTTAAATAATTCATTCAGGGCTTGTGATGCAACCTGGATTTACCACATCTACACCCAGAGCTGGGTGAGATATAAGGCTGGACACTTCGGGCTGATAGCATTGATGAGGTTCGATGAGCAAATGCAGACCCTTTGAAGTCATACTGCATGGTACCCATTCCTTGGGTCCCAACTCTCCAGGTTTAAGGGATTCTTCCTTCTGCTACAACATGCATGGGAAACCCAGAGTATGGTCCACCGTGTGATTGGGAAACGTTTTCAAATGCATCTCATGTTTCGTCCCCTGGTACTCGGGTTCACCGTTCCAGATGCTTTACTAACACTATCCCCACTTGGAGAGTCAGTGCCTTTAACGTCCTGTTTGGCACAGTTTGCAATTTCTGCGCAAGAGGAACAAGAATAGGGAGAACCAATGAGAGACTAGCTGTAGGTGCCTGCACGGGCAAATGGAACACTCATTTCCCACCAGGAAGAGGGATTATCCAAAGGCTCAGCGTGCCCTGCCGGAACCAGATTAGGGCCTGAAGCAATCCTGCGGTTTTGCGGCCAGCTCACAAGAAAGCGAGTTGAAGAAAGGAGCTCAGGGGCACTGTAATTCACAAACCTGCAGAGTTATGAATGACAGCTATCGTCCAAAAGTGTATTGAAGTAAGTCTTTGAAGAGGACTTGAAAGCGGGGCAGAATTTCAGGAAAACGATTTCAGGGGGTAGACTGGAATTGCACTTAAAGCATAGGAAAAGATGCAGAATGTCGACAATGATGCACTTGGCCAAAAAGGGCGTATGCGTTTTTCCTGAATATATTCAGGAAAAAACACATACGCACTTTTTGGCCAACCAAGAAAGCGTGTAAAGGAAATCTGCACTACAATGTAGTCTCACTGCCCCCCGGTCAAAAGGGCCATCTGAAAAAGGTGTAAAATCCAGAAAGGAAGCACAGGTCATGGAGAACAAGGAGCCTTGTTATGCTGATAGGCGGGATGTAAATTGCCAACAGCCACTCTGGAGAAGTGTATGGTGTTTCCTGAAACACGTAGGAAACACAGCAACACAGCCTATGACACTGCCCTTATGGTCATATAGCTTAGGGAAATTAAAGTCAAAAACACACAGCCACCCCAAAGTTTTGGACGGCTCTGTTTACAAGAACCTCGTCTTTGGTACAAGTTAAATATCCGAGAAAGCAAAAAATGGATACAGAATTTGTGGTACGTACGTACAATGGAATATCACTCAGCAATGAAATCTACGTCATCAGGCCCGTAGCGGCATAATGACTGGATTCAGGTAGGATGATTCTACGAGAAATAAGTCACACAGAGAAAGAAACATCATAAGATATCACTAATACATGGAATGTAAACTTGACTACACATGAACTGAATTACAAAACAGAACAGGGTCTCAAATTTAGAAAACCAACTTATGCTTGCTTATGGGGAAAGGTGAGTTGGGGTGCTGCATAAAATCAGAGATTGAAATTAGCACAGATACCGTTCCATAAGCCAAATATATAATAGACAAGACCTACTGTTGCTCAACGAAATGGAGTCATCACCCCATATTCAACACCTGGGAATATACCTGACATGTAAGAATCTTAAAACACATGGATTTATATGTCTCCATAAGGAAATCAAGCATGTGTACAGCGGCCTAAACGCAGCAGTGAAAATCCGATAAATCCCATTATCAAAATAAATTTCAGAAACAAAACACAATGACAGTGAATTAGAGAGCAATTCTTAAATAATTCATTCAGGGCTTGTGATGCAACCTGGATTTACCACATCTACACCCAGAGCTGGGTGAGACATAAGGCTGGACACTTTGGGCTGATAGCATTGTTGAGGTACGGTGAGCAAACGCAGACCCTTTGAAGTCATACTGCATGGTACCCATTCCATGGGTCCCAAATCTCCAGGTTTAAGGGATTCTTCCTTTAGCTAAAACATGCATGGGAAACACAGAGTATGATCCACCGTGTGATGGGGAAATGTTTTCAAATGCATCTCAGTTTTCGTCCCCTGGTACTCGGGTTCAACATTCCAGATGCTTCACTAACACTCTCCCCACTTGGAGAGTCAGTGCCTTTAACGTCCTGTTTGGCACAGTTTGCAATTTCTGCGCAAGATGAACAGGAATAGGCAGATCCAAGGAGAGACTAGCTGTAGGTGTCTGCACGGGCAAATGGAACGCTCATTTCCCACCAGGAAGAGGAATTAACCAAAGGCTCAGCATGCCGTGCCAGAACCAGATTAGGACGTGAAGAAATCCTGCGATTTTGCCGACAGCTCACAAGAAAGTGAGTTGAAGAAAGGAGCTCAGGGGCACTGTAATCCACAAAGCTTCAGAGTTATAAATGACAGCTATCGTCCAAATATATATTGAAGGAAGTCAGCGAAGAGGACTTGAAAGTGGGGCAGAATTGCAGGAAAAAGATTTCATGGGTAGACTGGAATTGCATTTAAAGCATAGGAAAAGAGGCAGAAGGTCGTCAATGGTGCACTTTGCCAAGAAGTGCGTATGCGTTTTTTCCTGAAAATATACAGGAAAAAACGCATACGCCCTTTTTGGCCAACCAAGCAAGCATGTTAAAGAAATCTGCACTACAATGAAGTCTCACTGCCCCCCAGTCAAAAGGGCCATCTGAAAAAAGTGTAAAATCCAGAAAGGCAGCAGAGGCCATGGAGAACAGGGAGAAGTGTTATGCTGATGGGCGGGAGGTAAATTGCCAACAGCCACTATGGAGAAGTGTATAGTGTTTCCTGAAACACGTAGGAAACAATGCAACACAGCCTATGGCACTTCCACTTATGGTCCTATAGCTTAGGGAAATTAAAATCAAAAACACACAGCCACCCCAAATTTGGGACGACTCTGTTTACAAGAACCTCGTCTACGGTACAAGTTAAATATCCAAGAAAGCAAAAAATGGATAAAGAAGTTGTGGTACGTGTGTACAATGGAATATCACTCAGCACTGAAATCTACGTCATCAGGCCCATAGCGGCATAATGAGTGGATTCAGGTACGATGATTCTAAGTGAAATAAGTCACACAGAAAAAGGAACATCATAAGATATCACTACTACACGGAATATAAACTTGGCTACACATGAACTGAATTACAAAACAGAACAGGGTCTCAAATTTAGAAAACCAACTTATGCTTGCTTATGGGGAAAGGTGAGTTGGGGTGCTACATAAAACCAGAGATTGAAATTAGCACAGATACCGTTCCATAAGCCAAATATATAATAGACAAGACCTACTCCTTGCTCAACGAAATGGACCCAACACCACATATTCAACGCCAGGGAATATACCAGACAAGTAAGAATCTTAAAACCCATGGATTTATATGCCTGCATATGGAAAGCAAGCGTGTGTACAGTGGCCTAAACGCAGCAGTGAAAATTCGATAAATCCCATTATCAAAATAAATTTCAAAAACAAATCACAATGACAGTGAAATAGAGAGCAATTCTTAAATAATTCATTCAGGGCTTGTGATGCAACCTGGATTTACCACATCTACACCCAGAGCTGGGAGAGACATAAGGCTGGACACTTCGGGCTGATAGCATTGGTGAGGTTCGTTGAGCAAACGCAGACCCTTTGAAGTCATACTGCATGGTACCCATTCCATGGGTCCCAACTCTCCAGGTTTAAGGGATTCTTCTTTCAGCTAAAACATGCATGGGAATCCCAGACTATGGTCCACCGTGTGGTTGGGAAACGTTTTCATATGCATCTCAGTTTTCGTCCCCTGGTACTCGGGTTCACCATTCCAGACGCTTTACTAACACTCTCCCCACTTGGAGAGTCAGTGCCTTTAACCTCCTGTTTGGCACAGTTTGCAATTTCTGCGCAAGATGAACATAAATAGGGAGAATCAATGAGAGACTAGCTGTAGGTGTCTGCACGGGCAAATGGAATGCTCATTTCCCACCAGGAAGAGGAATTAAACAAAGGCTCAGTGTGCCCTGCCGGAAAGAGATTAGGGCCTGAAGCAATCCTGCGGTTTTGCAGCCAGCTCACAAGAAAGCGAGTTGAAGAAAGGAGCTCAGGGACACTGTAATTCACAAAACTGCAGACTTATGAATGACAGCTCTCGTCCAAAAATGTATTGAAGTAAATCTTCGAAGAGGACTTGACAGCGGGGCAGAATTTTATGAAAAGGATTTAAGGGTTAGGCTGGAATTGCACTTAAAGCATAGGAAAAGAGGCAGAGTGTCGACAATGATGCACTTGGCCAAAAATGGCATATGTGTTTTTTCCTGAATATATTCAGGAAAAAACGTATACGCCCTTTTTGGCCAACCAAGCAAGCGTGTAAAGGAAATCTGCACTACAATGAAGTCTCAGTGCCCCCGGTCAAAAGGGCCATCTGAAAAAAGTGTAAAATCCAGAAAGGCAGGACAGGCCATGGAGAAGAGGGAGCCTTGTTTTGTTGATGGGCAGGATATAAATTGCCAACTGCCACTCTGGAGAAGTGTATGGTGTTTCCTGAAACACCTAAAAAACAAAGCGATGTTGCCTACGGCACTTCCACTTATTGTCCTAGAGTTTAGGGAAATTAAAATCAAAAACACACAGCCACCCCAAAGATTCGGGTGGCTGTGTTTACAAGAACCTCGTCTACGGTACAAGTTAAATGTCCCACAATGTGAAAAATGGATAAAGAAGTTGTGATACATACGTACAATGGAATATCACTCAGCAATGAAATCTATGTCATCAGGCCTGTTGCAGCATAATGAGTGCATGCAGCTACGATGATTCTAAGTGAAATTAGTCACACAGAGAAAGAAACATCATAAGATATCACTAATAGACGGAATGTAAACTTGGCTACACATGCACTGAATTACAAAACAGAACAGGGTCTCAAATTTAGAAAACCAACTTATGCTTGCTTAAGGGGAAATGTGAGTTGGGGTGCTGCATAAAACCAGAGATTGAAATTACCACAGATACCCTTCCATAAACCAAATATATTAGAGTCAAGGCCTACTCCTTGCTCAACGAAATGGACACAACACCACATATTCCACGCCTAGGAATATACCTGACTAGTAAGAATCTTAAAACCCATGGATTTATATGTCTACGTAAGAGAATCAAGTGTGTGTACAGCGGCATTAATGCAGTAGTGAAAATCCGATAAATCCAGTTATCAAAATAAATTACAAAAACAAAACACAATGACAGTGAAATAGAGAGCAGTTCTTAAATAATTCATTCAGGGCTTGTGATGCAACCTGGATTTACCACATCTACACCAAGAGCTTGGTGAGACATAAGGCCGGACACTTCGGGCTGATAGCATTTGTGAGGTTCGGTGAGCAAACGCAGACCCTTTGAAGTCATACTGCATGGTACTCATTCCATGGGTCCCAGCTCTCCAGGTTTAAGGGATTCTTCCTTCAGCTAAAACATGCATGGGAAACCCAGAGTATGGCCCACCGTGTGACTGGTAAACATTTTTAAATGCATCTCAGTTTTCGTCCCCTGGTACTCGGGTTCACCATTCCAGAACCTTTTCTAACACTCTCCCAGCTTGGAGAGTCAGTGCCTTTAACCTCCTGTTTGGCACAGTTTGCAATTTCTGCGCAAGATGAACAGGAATAGGGAGAACCAATGAGAGACTAGCTGTAGGTATCTGCATGGGCAAATTTAACGCTCCTTTACCACTAGGAAGAAGAAATAGCCAAAGGCTCAGCATGCCGTGCCAGAACCAGATTAGGGCCTGAAGCAATCCAGTGGTTTTGCGGCCAGCTCACAAGAAAGCGAGTTGAAGAAAAGAGCTCAGGGCCACTGCCATTCACAAATCTGCAGAGTTATAAATGACAGCTATCGTCCAAAAATATTTGAAGGAAGGCTGCGAAGAGGACTTGAAAGTGGGGTAGAATTCCAGGAATACGATTTCAGGAGGTAAACGGGAAGTCCTTTGAAAGCATAGTAAAAGAGGCAGAACCTCGACAATGATTCCCTTGGTCAAAATGGCATATGTGATTTTTCCAGGGCCGTCATTCAAGAGGGTAGGAGGCCCAGCATGCTTCAGTGGCCAACAGAGGCTCCACGTCGCCAAGGCGATGTGAGCCAACCAGGCAGGAGTTACCTCACATCAGAGGGCCCACCTCACAGAAGGGTAAGGTACCCAGCCAGGAGCAGACTCTCACCAGAGTGCCCACATCAGCTAGGGTCTGGGAACCAGGCAGGAGTGTCCTCACACCCGTGGCGCCACATCATCGAAAGTTGAGGTACCCAACACATGTTGTCTCAAACCAGAGGACCCACATCACCATGGGTCTCGGATCGAGTCAGGCAGGAGTAGCCTCACAACACAGGGCCAATAGAATAAAACAGCTGAGGAATCCTGCAGTGTGAACCTCCCAGCAGGTGGCACAGAGCACCGAGTCTATGCGATCCAGGCCGCAGTGAACTCACAGCAGTGGGCCCACATCATGAAACTGTGAGCAACCCAGCCGTTGGGACCTCAGAACAGAAGGCCCACATTCCCATGGGGTTGGGAACATGGCACGAGTGTCCTCACACCACTTAGCACGTATCAGAAAATGTGGGAACCCAGCAGTTAGGGCCTGACGCCAGAGGGCCCTCATCACGGAGGGGAGGAGGCTCCCAGCAGGCTCCAACTGACACAAGAGGGCCGACGTTGCAAAGGCGGGGTGTGCCAGCCAGGCAGGAGTGACCTCACAGCAGAGGGCCCACCTCACAGAATGGTGAGGAACCCAGCCAGGATCACACTCTCACCAGAGGACCCACATCACCAAGGGGATAGGAACCAGGCAGGAGTGTCCTCACACCAGTGGGGCCACATAATTGAAAGGTGAGGGACCCAGCACACGTAGCCTGAAACCAGAGGACACACATCACCATGGGGCCTGGAGTGAAGCAGGCAGGAGGAGTCTCAAAACAGAGGGCCCATAGAAGAAAAAAGGTGAGGAATCCCGCAGTTGGAACCTCCCTGCAGTCGGCCAGCAGGAGCGAGGCTATGGGATCCAGGCCGGAGTGAACTCACACCAGAGGGCCCTCATCATGAAACTGAGCAACCCACCGTTGGGACCTCAGAGCAGAAGGCCCACATTCCCATGGGGTTGGGAACCTGGCAGGAGTGTACTCGCACCACAGGGTGCACATCAGAAAATTTTGGGAGCTCAGAAGTTAGGGCCTGATGCCAGAGGTCCCTCATTACGGAGGGGAGGAGACTCCCAGCAGGCACCAACTCCCAACTGAGGGCCCATGTCGCCAAGGTGACGTGTGCCAGTCAGGCAGGAGTGACCTCACAGCAGAGGGCCTACCTCACAGAAGGGTGAGGAACCCAGCCAGGATAAGGCTCTCACCAGAGAACCCACATCACCAAGGGGATCGGAACAAGGCAGGAGTGTCCTCACACCAGTGGGGCCACATTATAGAAAGGTGAGGAACCCAGCACATGTGGCCTAAACCAGAGGACCCACATTTCCAAGGTGCTCTGAGTGAGGCAGGCAGGAGTAGCCTAACAACACAGGGCCCACAGAATAAAAAATGTGAGGAATCCAGCAGTTTGAACCTCCCAGCAGGTGGCCAAGAGCATGGAGTCTATGGGATCCAGGCCACAGTGAACTCACAGCAGAGTGCCCACATCATGAAATTGTGAGCAACCCAGCCGGTGGGACCTCAAAGCAGAAGGCCCACATCCCCATGGGGATGGGAACCTCGCAGGAGTGTCCTCGCACAACTTAGAACATATCAGAAAATGTGGGAACCCAGCAGTTAGGGCCTGACGCCAGAGGGCCCTCATCACCGAGGAGAGGAGGCTACCAGCAGGCTCCAAATGCCACCAGAGGGCCGACGTCACCAAGGCAACGGGAGAAAGCCAGGCAGGAGTTACCTCACAGCAGAGGGCCCACCTCACAGAAGTGTGAGGAACCCAAACAGGATCAGACTCTAACCAGAGGGCCCACATCACCAAGGGGATGGAAACCAGGCAGGAGTGTCCTCACACCAGTGGGGCCACATCAGCGAAAGGTGAGGAACACAGCATATGTGGCCTCAAACAAGGGGACACACATCATGAAAGGGCTGGGAGTGAGGCATGCAGGAGGAGACTCACAACAGAGGGCCCATAGAATAAAAAAGGTGAGGAACCCCGCAGTTGGAAGCTCCAAGCAGGTGGCCCAGAGCACCGAGGCTATGGGATCCATGCCGGAGTGAACTCACAGTAGACGGCCCACATTCTGACACTGTGAGCAACCCAGCTGTTGGGACCTCAGAGCAGAAAGCCCACATCCCCATGGGGATGGGACGCTGGCAGGAGTGTACTCGCACGACAGGCCGCACATCAGAAAATTTTGGGAGCCCATGAGTTAGGGCCTGATGCCAGAGGGTCCTCATTACCGAGGGGAGGAGACTCCCAGCAGGCACCAACTCCCAACTGAGGGCGCACATTTCCAAGGTGACGTGTGACAGCCAGGAAGGAGTGACCTCACAGCAGAGGGCCCACCTCCCAGAAGTGTGAGGAATACAGTCAGGATCAGACTCTCACCAGAGGGCCCCCATCACCAAGGGGGTGGGAACCAGGCAGGAGTGTCCTCACACCAGTGGGACCACATCAATAAAGGTGAGGAAACCAGCACAGGTGGCCTCAAACCAGAGGACCTACATCAAAAAGGGGCTGGGAGTGAGTTAGGAAGGAGGAGCATGAAAACACAGGACCCAAAGAATAGAAAAGGTAAGGAATCCAGCAGTTGGAACCTCCCAGCAGGCGGCTCAGAGCACAGAGTCTATGGGATCTAGGCCTGAGTGAACTAACACCAGAGAGCCAACATCATGAAACGGTGAACAACACAGGTGTTGGGACTTAGAGCAAAAGGCCCACATGCCCATGGGGATGGGAACCTGGCAGGAGTGCCCTCGCACCACTTAGCACGTATCAGAAAATGTGTGAACCCAGCAGTTAGGGCCTGATGCCAGATGGCCTCATCACCGAGGGAAGGAGGCTCCCAGCAGGCTCCAACTGCCACCAGAGGGCCGACGTCACCAAGGCGGGGTGTGCCACCCAGGCAAAAATGACCTCAGAGAAGAGGGTCCACCTCACAGAAGTGTGAGGAACCCAACCAGGATCAGACTCTCGCCGGAGGGACCACATCACCAAGGGGATGGGAAGCAGGCAGGAGTGTCCTCACACCAGTGGGGCCACATCATCAAAAGATGAGGAACCCATCACATGTGGTCTCAAACCAGAGGACACACATCACCAAGGGGCTGGGAGTGAGGCAGGTGTCTGGAGAGGCACATTTAACTCTAATTTCCCACCAGGAAGAGGAATTAACCAAAGGCTCAGAGTGCCGTGCCACACCCTGATTACGGCCTGAAGCAAACCTGCGGTTTTGTGGCCAGCTTTCAAGGAAGCGAGTTAAGAAAGCAAATCATGGGCGCTGTAATTCACAAACCTGCAGAGTTATAAATGACAGCTATTGGCAAAAATATATTGAAGTAAGTCTGCAAAGAGGACTTGAAAACGAGGCAGAATTGCAGGAATCATATATCAGGAGGTAGATTGGAATTGCATTTAAAGCATGTGAAAAGCGGCAGATCTTTGACAGTGATGCACTTGGACAAAAAGCGCGTATACATTTTTTTCCTGAATATATTCAGAAAAAACGCATATGCCCTTTTTTGCCAACCAAGCACTCCAGCAATGGAAATCCGCACTACAATGAAGTCTCATTTCCCATTCGTCAAAAGGGCCATCTGAAAAAAGTGTAAAAACCAGAAACACAGGACAGGCCATGGAGAACAGGGAGCCTTGTTATGCTGATGGGTGGGATGTAAACTGCCAACAGACACTCTGGAGATGTTTATGGTGTATCCTGAAACATCTGAAAAACAAAGCTACAGAGCCTAGGGCACTTCCACTTTTGGCCCTATAGCTTAGGAAAATTAAAATCAACAAGACACAGCCAACACAAAATTTAGGCCTGCTGTGTTTACAAGAACCTCGAGTCCAGTACAAATTAAATATCCCAGAAAGAAAAAAATGGATAAAGAAGTTGTGCTACCTACGTACAACGGAATATCACTCAGCAATGAAATCAATGTCATCAGGCCTGTAGCAGCAAATTGAGTGGATTTAGGTATGATGATTCTAAGAGAAATATGTCACACACAGAAAGATAATTATCATAAGATATCACTAATAGAGGGAGTGTAAACTTGGCTACACATAAACTAAATTACAAAACCGAACAGAGTCTCACATTTAGATAAAAAACTTATGCTTCCTTAAGGGGAAAGTTGAGTTAGGGTGCTGTATAAAACCAGAGATTGAAATTAGCACACATACCGTTCCATAAGCTAAATATGTAATAGACAAGACCTACTCTTTGCTCAACGAAATAGACTCCTCCATGGTGTATCACCTCACACCTGTTAGAACGGGTATCATCAGAATATCTACAAACAACAAATGTTGGAATGGGTGTGGAGATAAGGAACCCTCTTCCACTATTGTTGGGAATGTAAATTGATACAGTCATTGTGGAGAACATTATGGAGTTTCTTATAAAACTAAGAATAGAATTACCATATGATACAGCAATCCCAGTACTAGGCATATACCCAGACAAAACCATAAATCAAAAAGAGACATTCACCGCAATGTTCATTGCATCACTATTTACAATATCCAGGTAATGGAAGCAACCTAATTGCCCACAGACAGACGAATGCATAAAGATGTGGTACAAGTATAAAATGGAATATTACTAAGCCATATAAAGGAATGAAATTGGGTCATTTGTAGAGACGTTGATGGATCTAGAGACTGTCATACAGAGTGAAGTAAGTCAGAAAGAGAAAAACAAATCTTGTATATTAATGCATATATGTGGAACCTAGAAAAATTGTACAGATGAACCGTTTTGCAAGGCAAAAATACAGCAACAGATGTAGACAACAAACGTATGGACACCAAGGGGGGAAAGCTGTTGGGGTTGGTGGTGGGAGGAGTTGAGATATTGGGATTGGCATGTATACATTTATATGTAGAAAAGAGATAACCAAAAAGAACCTGCTTTATAAAAAAATAAAATAAAATTCAAAGTTAAAAAAATAAAATTAAAAAAATTAAAACAGAAAAAATATTCTTCCCTTCACATACATGTATTTATATGAATAAATTATTTCCATGTTTATATCTGTAAATACAAAAAAGAGGAATAAAATCTACCTTGAACCAAAAATGAAAAAAAGAAAAAAAAACAGAACCCAGAAGTTACACAGAGGAAAACCGTATCAGGCCATTGCTCCAGTTGTAAACAATTCTGTAGTTCGTCAGTGGTGGGGAATCATCTCCCATTCAGCCAGCAGGCCCCACGCAACAAGCGTCCTCATTGCAAAGCTGGTGGACCATGCCGAGGCATCTGTGAGTAAACGTGGGCCGAGACCCAGGCCAGCTGCTGCTGAAATGTTCCCACCCTTCCCAGGTAAAACACCTGAATATGTACAAGGACTTGAAAGCCTAGAGGAAGGGCCATGGAGCCACATGAGCGACAGCATGCCAGCCGACTTGGTGCCTGCAGGCCAGCCAGGATGGTCCTGGCCCTGGGTACTCTTCTGGAAGCTTTCCATTTCCCTGCCTGAGATACCCCTGGTGTCCCGGCCCCCACTGCTTTCTTCCTTCCTCACCTCTGCCCAGGGAGAAATTCCAGCGGCAGGTATGGGTGACACGTCCTCTTCTTTAGCAGGTGGCATCTTGGCAAATGCTGCAGAAAGTCCAGCAGAGCCCCACTCACACTGGGCCAACCACAAAGCCGTGGCCTCTCACTCCGTCCCACCAGCCCAGCCCCGAGACTGCTGACTGGGCAGAGAAAATGGCGTCAGGCACAGCTGCAGGGGCTCTTGCTGCCTGGAGCGGTGTTTATATTGATCTCAACACAGGCACACCTGGGGAGGGCTGGCCAGCATGGTCAGGCTTCCCAGGCCAGCCAATAATCACCCCTCAGGGGCTCACAGTTGCCGAAAATGGAAATTTCTGAATCGGCCAGGTCCAAGGAACAGGTGTGGGCTCCTGAGAGTCAGGATAGACAAGGGGCTGCAGCTCTGGCTTGTTTTCTAATTATATTATCTGGCCCATGAGTGTGAGACAACTTCAAGAAAACCCTCTCCTAATGAGAGGAACCCAGGAGTCAGGGAGAGGAGGGGTGGGTGGTGGGTGGAGACAGAGACCTGGTGCCCCGGGTGCAGTGGAAGTCTCTGGAAGACCAGGTGGAGGGAGGCCACACAGAGTGATGCCCAGGGTCACAGACCTGTCGGAGCTGCTGTTTGTTAGTTCAAGTCCTGCTCTGAGGTGCTCTGTGTCAGATCTGAGTGACAGGTGAGCTGGGAGTGCTCTGCAATGAGGGCGATGTGCACGGTTCCTGTGTGCCCAGCCCTGCCACGGTAACTGCAAGGGTAGCTCTGTATCCTGGCAGGGGCCTGACCACGAGAGCCCCGTGGTCTGGGGTGGGGGTAGGGTACCTGCGCAGGTGATCTCCATATCCTGGGACTGGCCTGATCTCGAGAGTCCCATGGGCTGCTGGAGTCCTGGTAAAGGATGTCAGGACAGTCAGTGAAGCCACTGAGGATATACCTCCAGTAGTTCCTAAATCCTACACCCTGCTGGTCATTCTACCAACCACCAGGACATGGTATTCTGTATTAGTCTTCAATGATGCCTTCTTTTGTATTCCATTAGTGTCAGAGTCACAAGAAATTTTGGCTTGTGAGTGGCAGGACTCAACATACAACTAAAACAATACTTCTGGGCCGTCTTGCCCCAAGGGTTCAAAAATTCCCACACCATCTTTGGGGAAAGCTCAGCTAAAGACCTAAAATTCTACCACTGGAAAAGGAAACACTCCTTCAATATGCAGACGACATTCTGATCACCAGCCCTACTAAGGAGACCTCTGAACTACCAAGCCAATAAAGGATACAAGTTGTCCAAGAAAAAGCTCAAATATCACAGACTACGGCAACCTGCCTGGGCTTCATTCTCACAGAAGGTCCGAGAAGCCCATCCCAGGAAAGGGAAGAAACAATTTACAGCCTTACCCATATCTAAAACTAGAAGACAGCTTAGGGGTTCCTGGGGAGACCAGGGTTTGCTGCTTCTGGATCCCTAACTACAGGCTACTAGCTGGGCCTCTATATGAAACACTGAAAGGAAAAGATGATGCTCCTTTTGAATAGAATCCAGAAGTGGCCTTTCAAGAATGGAAAGAGCAGTCAATTCAGACCCTTGCCCTGGAACTCCCTAATTTAGCTAAACCCTTTGATCTTTACATTCCTGGTGAAAAGTGAATCACCATTGGAGTATTAGTGCAAAAACTGGGACCACTTGAAATGGAACAATGCAAGAATGCCATCCAGGTAGGATAAACTACAGTCACCAAGGGGCTTGGCCCACTGCCACATCTGGCCAAGATACTGGCGGTATCTAAAAACCTGGAAATCAGCAGCCCAAAAGGCCACCTCCCTCCTAAGGGAAAAGGACCCCACGTGGTGATCCTAACCCCCAACCATGCCCTGAAGTTGCAGGGTTTGCTCCGTGGGCACACTGACCTCGAGTGAGGAGGCCCTCCAGCTCCAACCTCCAGAGAGATAACCGGGGGCAACGGGGCACCATGACGACTCATGTGACCATCACTTGACCTGGAGTTTCTCTCATAAAACAACAAGAGTGTGTCCCAAAAGAGTAGACTACTGCTTGCAGGACTTACTGCACCCAGAGCGGACCTAATAATCTTGGCGGGGGAACCGTATATCACGCTGTCACCATAGAAAAGCCTACGGACACTGTGATAATGGTGGCCAATAAGACCGGCTGGACTCCTGTTTACTTCAAAAGGCTGTTGACTCAGTGGCCATCATGGTCCTTCATCACCAGTGACCCTGGACTGTCTGGGAGTTGAGCGGACAGGGTCCTGACACCTGGTGCTGTTTTTACGTTAATTCAGGGGCCTAATTGAAGAAAGCGCAGACTACTGGTCAGAGCATCTAGGCTGGCAGAAACGGTCAGCCTAAAGTGGCCGAACAAATGTGGGGCGGGGTGAAACTGGGCCTCACAGCGTCACTGCACATTTCCTTCCCGGACCCTTAAAGGTCATTAGAATCTATAACACTTCCAATACTGGTGCTCAGGCGGACGAGCAGGGAGGCAGGAGGCCTGGGGACAATCAACGTCACCTGGAGGCTGCTGGGGAGAAGTTCTGACCCTCACCCACGGGTATGAGGGCTCCTAACTCAGCACTCAGCAGCTACAGAAGAAGGGTCTGCACCCTCAGCACTCCAAGGATGAGGAAGGGGAAAAAAGGCAGAAGAGGGGATTGTCCCAGGCAAAGCCCCTTAAAAATCCCTGGGAGATAAAAATAGAATCTGTGCAATAAAACAAAGTCTAACCTTTTTTATCCTTTGTGCTATGTCTAATTTCACGTGCTCCTAGGGTCCTGCATACAGAGGTTCCACACCCGGCACTTCAGACCAAAATTCCTAGTGCAGAATGGCTGGGTCGACACATCAGCTCCTGGGGCCCAGTGCAGACTCCGTGATATAGAGCCTGAACTGCAGCCAACCGAGCCTTCGAGAGCTCCGCCACTCCCTCCCACTGACTCTGACAGGATCTCTACACAGCAGCCCAGCCCACAGCCCACAGGGTAGCACATGCTCTCACCTCTCCATTCTCTGATCAAAATATAAAGTTTCCTTTGCTTCTGAACCAAACTCAGTCTCGATCTGTTGGCTCCAATGACACCAGGCAGGGGGACACTTGTTGGGGTCCACTCTGGAGGATCAGTAACAGAAATTGAGAACATTGTAACTTCAATGAACCGATGTTTGAGCCAAACTGTAATTAACATAGAACAGTGTATAAGGCTCGGGTAAAATAAGATGTTTCTAACACTTCCATTTGATATTTCCATCACTTTATTATAAGCAAGTTCAGTGAAAAGGTTTGTCTTATTTGTCAGGTCAATATTAGAGAAATGAAGTGATTTCTTTCGAAGGATGTACATCTAATAATCATGGTTAAAGCTTCAATCTTCTTTTAAATGCTTTTCCATTGAAAATGATACCTCTCTTTCAGCTCCCCCATTTCTGAGAAGTATAAAATCTTATAATTTATTATTACCAAAGGGGAAAGTTGGGAGGAGGGATAAATTAACAGTTTGGGATTAACACATACACACTGCTATGTATAAAATCGATCATCAACAAGGAACAACTGTATAGCACAGGGAACTACACTCAATATTTTGCAATAACCTATAAGGGGAAATAATCTGAAAAAGAATAGATTTTTTATTGACATCATCTATCAATGACAGTTAAAATGGAACCTAAGGGAAGCCGGTGGTGAGTGCTTCTGACCCTGAAGACTTCAATCATCTAAAGCTTGGACTCTGCCTACTTCCCAAGGCCCTTAATGAACATATGTGTAGCCGTAGCTTAAAAAATTCCCCAGTTTGGGTTGTGGAGAGACACTGATTTTGAAAAAGCCCTGGTGTTCTCCTCACATGAATGGGACCCTTCCTACAACTAAAACTTGCCTGTCACACCCAGAGGATGGTATACCGTCTGACCAGGATGAGTTTGGAAAAGGCATCTCATCTCCTCATCTCCTGGTACTAGGGTTCACCCCTCCAGCGTCTTTAATAACAGTCTCCCCACTTGGAGATGTCAGCATTGTCAAAATCCTGTTGCATACAGTTTGGAATTTGTCCAGAGGATGAAGCGGAAGGAGGAGGAACAATGATTGGCAAGTCCTAGGTGTTCGGACAGGCACATGTCACTCTCATTTCCAATCAGGAAGACGAATTGACCAAAGGTTAGGGTTGCCCATGGTAACAGAATAGGGCTTGAGGAAATTCCACTGCTTTGTGGCCAGTTCCCATAAACACAATTAAAAAATGGAACTCAGGGGCACTAAAATTCACGAAACTGCAGAGTTGAAAATATCTATCACTGAAAAATGTCTTGAGGAAAGTCAGAGAAAAGGACTTGTAAGCAATGGAGAATGGCAGGAAAGGGATTGGAAGAGGTAGAAAGGACTCGCCATTAAGCACAAGAAAAGGGGTTGAACATTGCCAACACCGCAGTTGGCCAAAAAGTGTATATGCGTTTTTTTCTGTATATATTCAAGAAAAGGGCATACACTTTTTTAGCCAACCAAACAGGTGGGCACTGGAAATCAATACTACAAAAGATATCACTTCGCATCAGTCAGAAGAGCCTTCCTCATAAAGTGTAAACACCAGAAATGCAGGACAGGGCAAGAAGAAAAGGGAGCCCTGTGAGGCTTATAGTGGAAACGTATATTGCCAACGGTCACTCTGGAGAAGTGTATTGTGTTTACTAAAGCATCTAAAAAATGAGCTACAGGGCACAGGGCACTAGCACTCATGGACGTATATCTTGGGAAAAACAAAAATCGAGAGGACTCAGGCACCCCAATATTTACCGCCTCTCAGTTTAAAAGATCCTCGACTAGGATATAACTTAAATGTCTCTGGAGGGAAAAAATGGATAGAGATGTGGTACTTATGTAGACCGGAATTTTACTCAGCCTGGAAATCAAAGAAATACGGCCAGTTGTAACAACTCCAGAGGAGTTAAGTATGATCGTTCGAAGTCACATAATTCAAAAGAAAAAGACACACAACATAGGATATCATTTAAAGCAACATAAGATATCACTAATACACGGAATGTAAACTTGGCTACACATGAACTGAAATACAAAACAGAACAGGGTCTGAAATTAGGAACCCAACTTATGCTTGCTAATGGGGAAAGGTGAGTTGGGATGCTGCATAAAACCAGAGATTGAAATTAGTACAGATACCGTTCCATAAGCCAAATGTGTAATAGTCAAGAGCTACTCGCTGCTCAACGAAATGGACTCAACACTCCATATTCAACGCCTAGGAATATACCTGACTAGTAAGAATCTTAAAACCCATGGATTTATATGTCTCCGTAAGAGAATCAACGTGTGTACAGCGGCATAAACGCAGCAGTGAAAATCCGATAAATCCCATTATCAAAATAAATTTCAAATACAGAACACAATGAGAGTGAAATAGGGAGCAATTATTAAATAATTAATTCAGGGCTTGTGATGCAACCTGGATTTACCACATCTACACCCAGAGCTGGGTGAAACATAACGCTGCACACTTCGGGCTGATAGCATTGGTGAGGTTCCGTGAGCAAATGCAGACCGTATGAAGTAATACTGCATGGTACCATTCCATGGGTCCCAACTCTCCAGGATTAAGGGATTCTTCCTTCCGTTAAAACATGCATGGGAAACCCAGAGTAACGTCCTCCCTGTGAGTGGGAATCGTTTTCAAATGCATCACAGTTTTCGTCCCCTGGTACTCGGGTTCACCATTCCACACGGTTTACTAACACTCTCCCCACTTGGAGAGTCAGTGCCTTTAACCTCCTGTTTGGCACAGTTTGCAAATTCTGTGCAAGATGAATAGGAAAAGTGAGAACCAATGAGATACCAGCTGTAGGTGTCTGCACGGGCAAATGTAACACACATTTCCCACCAGGAAGAGGAATTAACCAAAGGTTCAGCATGCTGTGCCGGAACCAGATTAGGGCCTGAAGCAATCCTGCGGTTTTGCGCCCAGCTCACAGGAAAGCGAGTTGAAGAAAGGGGCTCAAGGGCACTGTAATTCACAAACCTGCAGAGTTATAAATGACAGCTATCGTCCAAAAATATATTGAAGGAAGGCTGCGAAGAGGACTTGGAAGTTGGGCAGAAATTCAGGAAAACGATTTCAGGGGGTAGACTGGAATTGCACTTAAAGCATAGGAAAGAGGCAGAACGGCGAGAATGATGCACTTGGCCTAAAACGGCGTATGCGTATTTTTCTGAATATATTCAAGAAAATACGCATACGCCCTTTTTGGCCAACCAAGCAAGCATGTTAAAGAAATCTGCACTACAATGAAGTCTCACTGACCCTCGCTCAAAAGGGCCATCTGAAAAAAGTATAAAATCCAGAGGGGCAGGACAGGCCATGGAGAACAGGGAGCATTGTTATGCTGATGGGCGGGATGTGAATTGCCAACAGCCACTCTGGAGAAGTGTATGGTGTTTCCTGAAACACATAAATAACAAAGCAACACAGCCTATGGCACTTTCGCTTATGGTCCTATAGTTAGGGAAATTAAAATAAAAACCACACAGCCACCCCAACGTTTGGAACGGCTCTGTTTACAAGAACCTCGTCTACGGTACAAGTTAAATATCGCAGAGAGCGAAAAATGGATAAAGAAGTTGTGGTACGTACGTACAATGGAATATCACTCAGCAATGAAATCTATGTCATCAGGACCATAGCGGCATAATGCGTGGATTCAGGTACGATGATCCTAAGTGAAATAGGTCATACAGAAAAACAAACATCATAAGATATCACTAATACACGGAATGTAAACTTGGCTACACATGTACTGAATTACAAAACAGAACAGGGTCTCCAATTTAGAAAACCAACTTATGCTTGCTTTTTGGGAAAGGTGAGTTTGGGTGCTGCATAAAAACAGATATAAATTCGCACAGAAACCATTCCATAAGCCAAATATGTAATAGACATGACCTACTCCTTGCTCAACGAAATGGACTCAACACCCCATATTCAATGCCTAGGAATATACCTGCCTAGTAAGAATCTTAAAACCCATGGATTTATATGTCTCCGTAAGAGAATCAAGCGTGTGTTCAGTGGCCTGAACGCAGCAGTGAAAATCTGATAAATCCCATTATCAAAATAAATTTCAAAAACACAACACAATGACAGTGAAATAGAGAGAAATTCTTAAATAATTCACTCAGGGCTTCTGATGCAACCTGGATTTACCACATCTACACCCAGAGATGGGGAGACTTAAGGCCGGACACTTCGTTCTGATAGCATTGGTGAGGTTCAGTGAGCAAATGCAGACCCTTTGAGGTCATACTGCATGGTACCCATTCCATGGGTCCCAAATCTCCAGGTTTAAGGGATTCTTCCTTCCGCTACATCATGTATGGGAAACCCAGAGTATGGTCCACCATGTGATTAGGAAACGTTTTCAAATGCATCTCAGTTTTCCACCCTTTATACTCGGGTTCACCATTCCAGAGGATTAACTAACATTCTCCTCACTTGGAGAGTCAGTGCCTTTAACCTCCTGTTTGGCACAGTTTACAATTTCACCGCAAGATGAACAGGAATAGGGAGAACAAATGAGAGGCTAGCTGTAGCTGTCTGCACAGGCAAATTTAACGCTCTTTTCCCACAAGGAAGAGGAATTAACCTAAGGCTCAGCATGCCATGCCGGAACCAGATTAGGGCCTGAAGCAATCCTGCGGGTTTGCGGCCAGCTCACAAGAAAGCGATTTGAAGAAAGGAGCTCAGGGGCACTGAAACTCACAAACATGCAGAGTTATAAATGACAGCTATCGTCCAAAAATATATTGAAGGAAGGCTGCGAAGAGAACTTCTATGCATGGCAGAATTGCAGGAAAACGATTTCATGGGGTAGACTGGAATTGCATTTAAAGCATAGGAAAAGAGGCAGAACGTCGACAATGATGCACTTGGCCAAAAAGGGCGTATGCGTTTTTTCCTGAATATATACGCCCTTTTTGGCCAACCAAACAAGCATGTTAAGAAATCTGCACTACAATGAAGTCTCACTGCCCCCCGGTCAAAAGGGCCATCTGAAAAAAGTGTAAAATCCAGAAATGCAGCACAGGCCATGAAGAACAGGGAGCCTTGTTATGCTGGTGGGTGGGATGTAAATTGCCAAGAGCCACTCTGGAGAAGTGTATGGTGTTTCCTGAAACACCTAAAAAACAAACTTCTATGCATGGCAGAATTCTATGCATGGCAGAATTGCAGGAAAACGATTTCATGGGGTAGACTGGAATTGCATTTAAAGCATAGGAAAAGAGGCAGAACGTCGACAATGATGCACTTGGCCAAAAAGGGCGTATGCGTTTTTCCTGAATATATACCCCCTTTTTGGCCAACCAAACAAGCATGTTAAGAAATCTGCACTACAATGAAGTCTCACTGCCCCCCGGTCAAAAGGGCCATCTGAAAAAAGTGTAAAATCCAGAAATGCAGCACAGGCCATGAAGAACAGGGAGCCTTGTTATGCTGGTGGGTGGGATGTAAATTGCCAAGAGCCACTCTGGAGAAGTGTATGGTGTTTCCTGAAACACCTAAAAAACAAAGCAACGGAGCCTACGGCACTTCCACTTATGGTCCTATAGCTTAGGGAAATTAAGATCAAAAACACACAGCCACCCCAAGGTTTTAGACGGCTCTGTTTCCAAGAACCTCATCTACGGTACACGTCAAATATCCCAGAAAGCGAAAAATGGATAAAGAAGTTGTGGTACATACGTACAATGGAATATCACTCACCAATGAAATCTATGTCATCTGGCCCGTCCTGGCATAATGAGTGGATTCAGTTACAATGATTCTAAGTGAAATAAGTCACACAGAAAATGAAACATCATAAGATATCACTAATACACCGAATGTAATCTTGGCTACACATGAACTGAATTACAAAACAGAACAGGGTCTCAAATTTAGAAAACCAACTTATGTTTGCTTAAGGGGAAAGGTGAGTGGGGTGCTGCATAAAACCAGAGATAGAAATTAGCACAGATACCACTCCATACGTCAAATATTTAATAGTCAAGACCTACCCCTTTCTCAATGAAATGGGCTAAACACCCTATATTCAACGCCTAGGAATACACCTGACTAGAAAGAATTTTCAAACCCATGGATTTATATGTCTCCATAAGAGAATCAAGCGTGTGTACAGCTGCATGAAGGCAGCAGAGAAAATCCGATAAATCCCATTATCAAAATGAATTACAAAAACAAAACAGAAGGACAGTGAAATAGAGAGCAATTCTTAAATAATTCATTCAGGGCTTGTGATGCAACCTGGATTTACCTCATCTTCACCCAGAGCAGAGTGAGACATAAGGTTGGACACTTCGGGCTGATAGCATTGGTGAGGTTCGATGAGCAAATGCAAACCATTTGAAGTCATACGGCATGGTACCCATTCCATGGGTCCCAACTCTCCAGGTTTAAGCGATTCTTCCTTCAGCTAAAACATGCATGGGAAACCCACAGTATGGTGCACCGTGTGACCGGGAAAAGTTTTCAAATGCATCTCAGTTTTCGTCCCCTTTTACTCGGGTTCAAAATTCCACACCCTTTACTAACACTCTCCCCACATGGAGAGTCAGTGCCTTTAACCTGCTGTTTGGCAGAGTTTGCAATTTCTGCACAAGATGAACAGGATTAGGGAGAAGCAATGAGAGACTAGCTGTAGGTGTCTGCACGGGCAAATTTAACACTCATTTCCAACCAGGAAGAGGAATTAACCAAAGGCTCAGCATGCCGTGCCGGAACCAGATTAGGGCCAGAAGCAATCCTGCGGGTTTGCAGCCAGCTCACAAGAAAGCGATTTGAAGAAAGGAGCTCAGGGGCACTGTAATTCACAAACCTGCAGAGTTATAAATGACAGCTATCGTCCAAAAATATATTGAAGGAAGGCTGCGAAGAGGACTTGAAAGCGGGGCAGAATTGCAGGAAAATGATTTCAGGGCGTAGACTGGAATTGCATTTAAAGCATAGGAAAAGAGGCAGAACATCGACAATGATGCACTTGGCCAAAAAGGGCATATGCGTTTTTTCCTGAATATATTCAGGAAAAAACGCATACGTGGTTTTAGGTCAACAAAGCAAGCATGTTAAAGAAATCTGCACTAAAATGAAGTCTCACTGCCCCCCGGTCAAAAGGGCCATCTGAAAAAAGTGTAAAATCCAGAAAGGCAGCACAGGCCATGGAGAAGAGGGAGCCTTGTTATGCTGATGGGTGGGATGTTAATTGCCAAGAGCCACTCTGGAGAAGTGTATGGTGTTTCCTGAAACACCTAAAAAACAAAGCAACGGAGCCTACGGCACTTCCACTTATGGTCCTATAGCTTAGGGAAATTAAAATCAAAACCACACAGCCACCCCAAAGTTTCAGACGGCTCTGTTTACAAGAACGTCGTCTACGGTACAAGTTAAATATCCCAGAAAGCGAAAAATGGATAAAGAAGTTGTGGTACGTACGTACAATGGAATATCACTCACCAATGAAATCTATGTCATCTGGCCCGTCGTGGCATAATGAGTGGATTCAGGTACGATGATTCTAAGTGAAATAAGTCACACAGAAAATGAAACATCATAAGATATCACTAATACACGGAATGTAACCTTGGCTACACATGAACTGAATTACAAAACAGAACAGGGTCTCAAATTTAGAAAACCAACTTATGTTTGCTTAAGGGGAAAGGTGAGTTGGGGTGCTGCATAAAACCAGAGATAGAAATTAGCACAGATACCATTCCAGACGTCAAATATGTAATAGTCAAGAACTACCCCTTGCTCAACGAAATGGGCTAAACACACTATATTCAACGCCTAGGAATACACCTGACTAGAAAGAATCTTCAAACCCATGGATTTATATGTCTCCATAAGAGAATCAAGCGTGTGTACAGCTGCATGAAGGCAGCAGAGAAAATCCGATAAATCCCATTATCAAAATGAATTACAAAAACAAAACACAATGACAGTGAAATAGAGAGCAATTCTTAAATAATTCATTCAGGGCTTGTGATGCAACCTGGATTTACCTCATCTACACCTAGAGCTGAGTGAGGCATAAGGTTGGACACTTCGGGCTGATAGCATTGGTGAGGTTCGATGAGCAAATGCAGACCATTTGAAGTCATACTGCATGGTACCCATTCCATGGGTCCCAACTCTCCAGGGTTAAGCGATTCTTCCTTCAGCTAACACATGCATGGGAAACACACAGTATGGTGCACCGTGTGACCGGGAAACGTTTTCAAATGCATCTCAGTTTTCGTCCCCTTTTACTCAGGTTCACAATTCCAGACCCTTTACTAAAACTCTCCCCACTTGGAGAGTCAGTGCCTTTAACCTGCTGTTTGGCACAGTTTGCAATTTCTGCACAAGATGAACAGGAATAGGGAGAACCAATAAGAGACTAGCTGTAGGTGTCTGCACGGGCAAATTTAACGCTCATTTCCAACCAGGAAGAGGAATTAACCAAACGCTCAGCATGCCGTGCCGGAACCAGATTAGGGCCTGAAGCAATCCTGCGGGTTTGCCGCCAGCTCACAAGAAAGCGATTTGAAGAAAAGAGCTCAGGGGCACTGTAATTCACAAACCTGCAGAGTTATAAATGACAGCTATTGTCCAAAAATATATTGAAGGAAGGCTGCGAAGAGGACTTGAAAGCGGGGCAGAATTGCAGGAAAACGATTTCAGGGGGTAGACTGGAATTGCACTTAAAGCATAGGAAAAGAGGCAGAACGTCGACAATGATGCACTTGGCCAAAAAGGGCATATGCGTTTTTTCCTGAATATATTGAGGAAAAAACGCATACGCTCTTTTTGGCCAACCAAGCAAGCACGTTAAAGAAATCTGCACTACAATGAAGTCTCACTGCCCCCTGGTCAAAAGGGCCATCTGAAAAAAGTGTAAAATCCAGAAATGCAGCACAGGCCATGGAGAACAGGGAGCCTTGTTATGCTGATGGGTGGGATGTAAATTGCCAAGAGCCACTCTGGAGAAGTGTATGGTGTTTCCTGAAACACCTAAAAAACAAAGCAACGGAGCCTACGGCTCTTCCACTTACGGTCCTATAGCTTAGGGAAATTAAAATCAAAATCACACAGCCACCCCAAAGTTTCAGACGGCTCTGTTTACAAGAACCTCGTCTACGGTACAAGTTAAATATCCCAGAAAGCGAAAAATGGATAAAGAAGTTGTGGTACGTACGTACAATGGAATATAACTCACCAATGAAATCTATGTCATCTGGCCCGTCGTGGCATAATGAGTGGATTCAGATACGATGATTCTAAGTGAAATAAGTCACACAGAAAATGAAACATCATAAGATATCACTAATACACGGAATATAATCTTGGTTACACATGAACTGAATTACAAAACAGAACAGGGTCTAAAATTTAGAAAACCAACTTATGTTTGCTTAACTGGAAAGGTGAGTTGGGGTGCTGCATAAAACCAGAGATAGAAATTAGCACAGATACCATTCCATACGTCAAATATGTAATAGTCAAGACCTACCCCTTGCTCAACGAAATGGGCTAAACCCCCTATATTCAACGCCTAGGAATACACCTGACTACAAAGAATTTTCAAACCCATGGATTTATATGTCTCCATAAGAGAATCAAGCGTGTATACAGCTGCATGAAGGCAACAGAGAAAATCCGATAAATCCCATTATCAAAATGAATTACAAAAACAAAACACAATGACAGTGAAATAGAGAGCAATTCTTAAATAATTCATTGACGGCTTGTGATGCAACCTGGATTTACCTCATCTACACCCAGAGCTGAGTGAGACATAAGGTTGGACACTTCGGGCTGATAGCATTGGTGAGGTTCGATGAGCCAATGCAGACCATTTGAAGTTATACTGCATGGTACCCATTCCATGGGTCCCAACTCTCCAGGGTTAAGCGATTCTTCCTTCATCTAAAACATGCATGGGAAACCCACAGTATGGTGCACCGTGTGACTGGGAAACGTTTTCAAATGCATCTCAGTTCTCGTCACCTTTTACTCGGGTTCACAATTCCAGACCCTTTACTAAAACTCTCCCCACTTGGAGAGTCAGTGCCTTTAACCTGCTGTTTGGCACAGTTTGCAATTTCTGCACAAGATGAACAGGAATAGGGAGAACCAATGAGAGACTAGCTGTAGGTGTCTGCACGGGCAAATTTAACGCTCATTTCCAACCAGGAAGAGGAATTAACCAAAGGCTCAGCATGCCGTGCCGGAACCAGATTAGGGCCTGAAGCAATCCTGCGGGTTTGCAGCCAGCTCACAAGAAAGCGATTTGAAGAAAGGAGCTCAGGGGCACTGTAATTCACAAACCTGCAGAGTTATAAATGACAGCTATCGTCCAAAAATATATTGAAGGAAGGCTGCGAAGAGGACTTGAAAGCGGGGCAGAATTGCAGGAAAATGATTTCAGGGCGTAGACTGGAATTGCATTTAAAGCATAGGAAAAGAGGCAGAACATCGACAATGATGCACTTGGCCAAAAAGGGCATATGCGTTTTTTCCTGAATATATTCAGGAAAAAACGCATACGTGGTTTTAGGTCAACAAAGCAAGCATGTTAAAGAAATCTGCACTAAAATGAAGTCTCACTGCCCCCCGGTCAAAAGGGCCATCTGAAAAAAGTGTAAAATCCAGAAAGGCAGCACAGGCCATGGAGAAGAGGGAGCCTTGTTATGCTGATGGGTGGGATGTTAATTGCCAAGAGCCACTCTGGAGAAGTGTATGGTGTTTCCTGAAACACCTAAAAAACAAAGCAACGGAGCCTACGGCACTTCCACTTATGGTCCTATAGCTTAGGGAAATTAAAATCAAAACCACACAGCCACCCCAAAGTTTCAGACGGCTCTGTTTACAAGAACGTCGTCTACGGTACAAGTTAAATATCCCAGAAAGCGAAAAATGGATAAAGAAGTTGTGGTACGTACGTACAATGGAATATCACTCACCAATGAAATCTATGTCATCTGGCCCGTCGTGGCATAATGAGTGGATTCAGGTACGATGATTCTAAGTGAAATAAGTCACACAGAAAATGAAACATCATAAGATATCACTAATACACGGAATGTAACCTTGGCTACACATGAACTGAATTACAAAACAGAACAGGGTCTCAAATTTAGAAAACCAACTTATGTTTGCTTAAGGGGAAAGGTGAGTTGGGGTGCTGCATAAAACCAGAGATAGAAATTAGCACAGATACCATTCCAGACGTCAAATATGTAATAGTCAAGAACTACCCCTTGCTCAACGAAATGGGCTAAACACACTATATTCAACGCCTAGGAATACACCTGACTAGAAAGAATCTTCAAACCCATGGATTTATATGTCTCCATAAGAGAATCAAGCGTGTGTACAGCTGCATGAAGGCAGCAGAGAAAATCCGATAAATCCCATTATCAAAATGAATTACAAAAACAAAACACAATGACAGTGAAATAGAGAGCAATTCTTAAATAATTCATTCAGGGCTTGTGATGCAACCTGGATTTACCTCATCTACACCTAGAGCTGAGTGAGGCATAAGGTTGGACACTTCGGGCTGATAGCATTGGTGAGGTTCGATGAGCAAATGCAGACCATTTGAAGTCATACTGCATGGTACCCATTCCATGGGTCCCAACTCTCCAGGGTTAAGCGATTCTTCCTTCAGCTAACACATGCATGGGAAACACACAGTATGGTGCACCGTGTGACCGGGAAACGTTTTCAAATGCATCTCAGTTTTCGTCCCCTTTTACTCAGGTTCACAATTCCAGACCCTTTACTAAAACTCTCCCCACTTGGAGAGTCAGTGCCTTTAACCTGCTGTTTGGCACAGTTTGCAATTTCTGCACAAGATGAACAGGAATAGGGAGAACCAATAAGAGACTAGCTGTAGGTGTCTGCACGGGCAAATTTAACGCTCATTTCCAACCAGGAAGAGGAATTAACCAAACGCTCAGCATGCCGTGCCGGAACCAGATTAGGGCCTGAAGCAATCCTGCGGGTTTGCCGCCAGCTCACAAGAAAGCGATTTGAAGAAAAGAGCTCAGGGGCACTGTAATTCACAAACCTGCAGAGTTATAAATGACAGCTATTGTCCAAAAATATATTGAAGGAAGGCTGCGAAGAGGACTTGAAAGCGGGGCAGAATTGCAGGAAAACGATTTCAGGGGGTAGACTGGAATTGCACTTAAAGCATAGGAAAAGAGGCAGAACGTCGACAATGATGCACTTGGCCAAAAAGGGCATATGCGTTTTTTCCTGAATATATTGAGGAAAAAACGCATACGCTCTTTTTGGCCAACCAAGCAAGCACGTTAAAGAAATCTGCACTACAATGAAGTCTCACTGCCCCCTGGTCAAAAGGGCCATCTGAAAAAAGTGTAAAATCCAGAAATGCAGCACAGGCCATGGAGAACAGGGAGCCTTGTTATGCTGATGGGTGGGATGTAAATTGCCAAGAGCCACTCTGGAGAAGTGTATGGTGTTTCCTGAAACACCTAAAAAACAAAGCAACGGAGCCTACGGCTCTTCCACTTACGGTCCTATAGCTTAGGGAAATTAAAATCAAAATCACACAGCCACCCCAAAGTTTCAGACGGCTCTGTTTACAAGAACCTCGTCTACGGTACAAGTTAAATATCCCAGAAAGCGAAAAATGGATAAAGAAGTTGTGGTACGTACGTACAATGGAATATAACTCACCAATGAAATCTATGTCATCTGGCCCGTCGTGGCATAATGAGTGGATTCAGATACGATGATTCTAAGTGAAATAAGTCACACAGAAAATGAAACATCATAAGATATCACTAATACACGGAATATAATCTTGGTTACACATGAAATGAATTACAAAACAGAACAGGGTCTAAAATTTAGAAAACCAACTTATGTTTGCTTAACTGGAAAGGTGAGTTGGGGTGCTGCATAAAACCAGAGATAGAAATTAGCACAGATACCATTCCATACGTCAAATATGTAATAGTCAAGACCTACCCCTTGCTCAACGAAATGGGCTAAACCCCCTATATTCAACGCCTAGGAATACACCTGACTACAAAGAATTTTCAAACCCATGGATTTATATGTCTCCATAAGAGAATCAAGCGTGTATACAGCTGCATGAAGGCAACAGAGAAAATCCGATAAATCCCATTATCAAAATGAATTACAAAAACAAAACACAATGACAGTGAAATAGAGAGCAATTCTTAAATAATTCATTGACGGCTTGTGATGCAACCTGGATTTACCTCATCTACACCCAGAGCTGAGTGAGACATAAGGTTGGACACTTCGGGCTGATAGCATTGGTGAGGTTCGATGAGCCAATGCAGACCATTTGAAGTTATACTGCATGGTACCCATTCCATGGGTCCCAACTCTCCAGGGTTAAGCGATTCTTCCTTCATCTAAAACATGCATGGGAAACCCACAGTATGGTGCACCGTGTGACTGGGAAACGTTTTCAAATGCATCTCAGTTCTCGTCACCTTTTACTCGGGTTCACAATTCCAGACCCTTTACTAAAACTCTCCCCACTTGGAGAGTCAGTGCCTTTAACCTGCTGTTTGGCACAGTTTGCAATTTCTGCACAAGATGAACAGGAATAGGGAGAACCAATGAGAGACTAGCTGTAGGTGTCTGCACGGGCAAATTTAACGCTCATTTCCAACCAGGAAGAGGAATTAACCAAAGGCTCAGCATGCCGTGCCGGAACCAGATTAGGGCCTGAAGCAATCCTGCGGGTTTGCAGCCAGCTCACAAGAAAGCGATTTGAAGAAAGGAGCTCAGGGGCACTGTAATTCACAAACCTGCAGAGTTATAAATGACAGCTATCGTCCAAAAATATATTGAAGGAAGGCTGCGAAGAGGACTTGAAAGCGGGGCAGAATTGCAGGAAAATGATTTCAGGGCGTAGACTGGAATTGCATTTAAAGCATAGGAAAAGAGGCAGAACATCGACAATGATGCACTTGGCCAAAAAGGGCATATGCGTTTTTTCCTGAATATATTCAGGAAAAAACGCATACGTGGTTTTAGGTCAACAAAGCAAGCATGTTAAAGAAATCTGCACTAAAATGAAGTCTCACTGCCCCCCGGTCAAAAGGGCCATCTGAAAAAAGTGTAAAATCCAGAAAGGCAGCACAGGCCATGGAGAAGAGGGAGCCTTGTTATGCTGATGGGTGGGATGTTAATTGCCAAGAGCCACTCTGGAGAAGTGTATGGTGTTTCCTGAAACACCTAAAAAACAAAGCAACGGAGCCTACGGCACTTCCACTTATGGTCCTATAGCTTAGGGAAATTAAAATCAAAACCACACAGCCACCCCAAAGTTTCAGACGGCTCTGTTTACAAGAACGTCGTCTACGGTACAAGTTAAATATCCCAGAAAGCGAAAAATGGATAAAGAAGTTGTGGTACGTACGTACAATGGAATATCACTCACCAATGAAATCTATGTCATCTGGCCCATCGTGGCATAGTGAGTTGATTCAGGTACGATGATTCTAAGTGAAATAAGTCACACAGAAAATGAAACATCATAAGATATCACTAATACACGGAATGTAATCTTGGCTACACATAAACTGAATTACAAAACAGAACAGGGTCTCAAATTTAGAAAACCAACTTATGTTTGCTTAACGGGAAAGGTGAGTTGGGGTGCTGCATAAAACCAGAGATAGAAATTAGCACAGATACCATTGCATACGTCAAATATGTAATAGTCAAGACCTACCCCTTGCTCAACGAAATGCGCTAAACACCCTATATTCAACGCCTAGGAATACACCTGACTAGAAAGAATCTTCAAACCCATGGATTTATATGTCTCCATAAGAGAATCAAGCGTGTGTACAGCTGCATGAAGGCAGCAGAGAAAATCCGTAAATCCCATTATCAAAATGAATTACAAAAACAAAACACAATGACAGTGAAATAGAGAGCAATTCTTAAATAATTCATTCAGGGCTTGTGATGCAACCTGGATTTACCTCATCTACACCCAGAGCTGAGTGAGACATAAGGTTGGACACTTCGGGGCTGATAGCATTGGTGAGGTTTGATGAGCAAATGCCGACCATTTGAAGTCATACTGCATGGTACCCATTCCATGGGTCCCAGCTCTCCAGGTTTAAGCGATTCTTCTTTCAGCTAAAACATGCATGTGAAACACACAGTATGGTGCACCATGTGACCGGGAAACGTTTTCAAATGCATCTCAGTTTTCGTCCCCTTTTACTCGGGTTCAAAATTCGAGACACTTTACTAAAACTCTCCCCACTTGGAGAGTCAGTGCCTTTAAACTCCTGTTTGGCACAGTTTGCAATTTCTGCGCAAGATGAACAGGAATAGGGAGAACCAATGAGAGACTAGCTGTAGGTGTCTGCAGGGGTAAATTTAACGCTCATTTCCTACCAGGAAGAGGAATTAACCAAAGGCTCAGCATGCCGTGCCAGAACCATACGAACTTTTTGGCAAACCAAGCAAGCATGTTAAAGAAATCTGCACTACAATGAAGTCTCACTGCCCCCCGGTCAAAAGGGCCATCTGATAAAAGTGTAAAATCCAGAAAGGCAGCACAGGCCATGGAGAACAGGGGGCCTTGTTATGCTGATGGGTGGGATGTAAATTGCCAAGAGCCACTCTGGAGAAGTGTATGGTGTTTCCTGAAACACCTAAAAAAAAAGCAAAGTAGCATACGGCACTTCCACTTATGGTCCTATACCTTAGGGAAATTAAAATCAATAACACACAGCCACCCCAAAGTTTCAGACGGCTCTGTTTACAAGAACCTCATCTACGGTACAAGGTAAATATCCCAGAAAGCGAAAAATGGATAAAGAAGTTGTGGAACGTACGTACAATGGAATATCACTCACCAATGAAATCTATGTCATCTGGCCCGTCGTGGCATAATGAGTGGATTCAGGTACGATGATTCTAAGAGAAATAAGTCACACAGAAAATGAAACATCATAAGATATCACTAATACACGGAATGTAAACTTGGCTACACATGAACTGAATTACAAAACAGAACAGGGTCTCAAATTTAGAAAACCAACTTATGCTTGCTTAAGGGGAAAGGTGAGTTGGGGTGCTGCATAAAACCAGAGATAGAAATTAGCACAGATACCTTTCCATAAGCCAAATATGTAATAGTCAAGACCTACCCCTTGCTCAACGAAATGGACTAAACACCCCATATTCAACGCCTAGGAATACACCTGACTAGTAAGAATCTTCAAACCCATGGATTTATATGTCTCCATAAGAGAATCAAGCATGTGTACAGCTGCATGAAGGCAGCAGAGAAAATCCGATAAATCCCATTATCAAAATGAATTAAAAAACAAAACACAATGACAGTGAAATAGAGAGCAATTCTTAAATAATTCATTCAGGGCTTGTGATGCAACCTGGATTTACCTCATCTACACCCAGAGCTGAGTGAGACATAAGGTTGGACACTTCGGGCTGATAGCATTGGTGAGGTTCGATGAGCAAATGCAGACCATTTGAAGTCATACTGCATGGTACCCATTCCACGAGTCCCAACTCTCCAGGTTTAAGCGATTCTTCCTTCAGCTAAAACATGCATGGGAATCCCACAGTATGGTGCACCGTGTGACCGGGAAACGTTTTCAAATGCATCTCAGTTTTCGTCCCCTTTTATTTGGGTTCACTATTCCAGACCCTTTACTAACACGCTCCCCACTTGGAGAGTCAGTGCCTTTAACCTCCTGTTTCGCACAGTTTGCAATTTCTGCGCAAGATGTACAGGAATAGGGAGAACCAATGAGAGACTAGCTGTAGGTGTCTGCACGGGCAAATTTAACGCTCATTTCCCACCAGGAAGAGGAATTAACCAAAGTCCCCACATGCCGTGCCGCAACAAAATTAGGGCCTAAAGCAATCCTGCGGGTTTGCGGCCAGCTCAAAAGAAAGCGATTTGAAGAAAGGAGCTCAGGGGCACTGTAATTCACAAACCTGCAGAGTTATAAATGACAGCTATCGTCCAAAAATATATTGAAGGAAGGCTGCGAAGAGGACTTGAAAGCGGGGCAGAATTGCAGGAAAACGATTTCAGGGGGTAGACTGGAATTGCATTTAAAGCATAGGAAAAGAGGCAGAACGACGACAATGATGCACTTGGCCAAAAAGAGCGTATGCGTTTTTTCCTGAATATATTTAGGAAAAAACGCATACGCACTTTTTGGCCAACCAAGCAAGCATGTTAAAGAAATCTGCACTACAATGAAGTCTCACTGCCCCCCGGTCAAAAGGGCCATCTGAAAAAAGTGTAAAATCCAGAAATGCCGCACAGACCATGGAGCACAGGGAGCCTTGTTATGCTGATGGGTGGGATGTAAATTGCCAAGAGCCACTCTGGAGAAGTGTATGGTGTTTCCTGAAACATCTAAAAAACAAAGCAACGGAGCCTACGGCACTTCCCCTTATGGTCCTATAGCTTAGGAAAATTAAAATCAAAAACACACAGCCACCCAAAAGTCTCGGGCGGCTCTGTTTACAAGAACCTCGTCTACAGTACAAGTTAAATATCCCAGAATGTGAAAAATGGATAAACAAGTTGTGGTATGTACGTACAATGGAATATAACACAGCAATGAAATCTATGTCATCAGGCCCGTCGCGGCATAATGAGTGGATTCAGGTACGATGATTCTAAGTGAAATAAGTCACACAGAAAATGAAACATCATAAGATATCACTAATACACGGAATGTAAACTTGGCTACACATGAACTGAAGTACAAAACAGAACAGGGTCTCAAATTTAGAAAACCAACTTATGCTTGCTTAAGGGGAAAGGTGAGTTGGGGTGCTGCATAAAACCAGAGATAGAAATTAGCACAGATACCTTTCCATAAGCCAAATATGTAATAGTCAAGACCTACCCCTTGCTCAACGAAATGGACTAAACACCCCATATTCAACGCCTAGGAATACACCTGACTAGTAAGAATCTTCAAACCCATGGATTTATATGTCTCCGTAAGAGAATGAAGCGTGTGTACAGCGGCATGAATGCAGCAGAGAAAATCCGATAAATCCCATTATCAAAATGAATTACACAAACAAAACCCAAGGACAGTGAAATCGAGAGCAATTCTTAAATAATTCATTCAGGGCTTGTGATGCAACCTGGATTTACCACATCTACACCCAGAGCTGAGTGAGACATAAAGTTGGGCACTTCGGGCTCATAGCATTGGTGAGGTTCGATGAGCAAATGCAGACCCTTTGAAGTCATACAGCATGGTACCTTTTCCATGGGTCCCAACTCTCCAAGTTTAAGGGATTCTTCCTTCAGCTAAAACATGCATGGGAAACCCACAGTATGGTGCACCGTGTTACTGGCAAACGTTTTGAAATGCATCTCAGTTTTCGTCCCCTTTTACTCGGGTTCACCATTCCAGACCCTTTACGAACACTCTCCCCACTTGGAGAGTCAGTGCCTTTAACCTCCTGTTGGGCACAGTTTGCAATTCCTGCGCAAGATGAAAAGGAATAGGGAGAACCAATGAGAGACTAGCTGTAGGTGTCTGCACGGGCAAATTTAACGCTCATTTCCCACCAGGAAGAGGAATTAACCAAAGGCTCAGCATGCCGTGCCGGAACCAGATTACAGCCTGAAGCAATCCTGCGGGTTTGGGGCCAGCTCACAAGATAGCGAGTTGAAGAAAGGAGCTCAGGGACACTGTAACTCACAAAACTGCAGAGTTTTAAATGACAGCTATCGTCCAAAAATATATTGAAGGAAGGCTGCGAAGACGACTTGTAAGCGGGGCAGATTTGCAGGAAAACTATTTCAGGGGGCAGACGGGAATTTCATTTAAAGCATAGGAAAAGAGGCAGAACGTCGACAATGATGCACTTGGCCAAAAAGGGCGTATGCGTTTTTTCCTGAATCAGGAAAAAACGCATACGCCCTTTTTGGCCAACCAAGCATGCATGTTAAAGAAATGTGCACTTCAATGAAGTCTCACTGCCCCCCGGTCAAAAGGGCCATCTGAAAAAAGTGTAAAATCCAGAAAGGCAGCACAGGCCATGGAGAACAGCGAGCTTTGTTATGCTGATGGGCGGGATGTAAATTGCCAACAGCCAGTCTGGAAAAGTGTATGGTGTTTCCTGGAACATCTAAAAAACAAAGCAACGGAGCCTACGGCACTTCTCCTTATGGTCCTATAGCTTAGGAAAATTAAAATCAAAAACACACAGCCACCCAAAAGTCTCGGGCGGCTCTGTTTACAAGAACCTCGTCTACGGTACAAGTTAAATATCCCAGAATGTGAAAAATGGATAAACAAGTTGTGGTACGTACGTACAATGGAATATCACACAGCAATGAAATCTATGTCATCAGGCCCGTCGCGGCATAATGAGTGGATTCAGGTACGATGATTCTAAGTGAAATAAGTCACACAGAAAATGAAACATCATAAGATATCACTAATACACGGAATGTAAACTTGGCTACACATGAACTGAATTACAAAACAGAACAGGGTCTCAAATTTAGAAAACCAACTTATGCTTGCTTAAGGGGAAAGGTGAGTTTGGGTGCTGCATAAAACCAGAGATAGAAATTAGCACAGATACCTTTCCATAAGCCAAATATGTAATAGTCAAGACCTACCCCTTGCTCAACGAAATGGACTAAACACCCCATATTCAACGCCTAGGAATACACCTGACTAGTAAGAATCTTCAAACCCATGGATTTATATGTCTCCGTAAGAGAATGAAGCGTGTGTACAGCGGCATGAATGCAGCAGAGAAAATCCGATAAATCCCATTATCAAAATGAATTACACAAACAAAACCCAAGGACAGTGAAATAGAGAGCAATTCTTAAATAATTCATTCAGGGCTTGTGATGCAACCTGGATTTACCACCTCTACACCAAGAGCTGAGTGAGACATAAGGTTGGGCACTTCGGGCTGATAGCATTGGTGAGGTTCGATGAGCAAATGCAGACCCTTTGAAGTCATACAGCATGGTACCCTTTCCATGGGTCCCAACTCTCCAAGTTTAAGGGATTCTTCCTTCAGCTAAAACATGCATGGGAAACCCACAGTATGGTGCACCGTGTGACTGGCAAACGTTTTCAAATGCATCTCAGTTTTCGTCCCTTTATACTCGGGTTCACCATTCCAGACGCTTAACTAACACTCTCCCCACTTGGAGAGTCAGTGCCTTTAACCTCCTGTTTGGCACATTTTGCAATTTCTGCGCAAGATGAACAGGAATAGGGAGAACCAATGAGAGAGAAGCTGTAGGTGGCTGCACGTGCAAATGAAACGCTCATTTCCCACCAGGACGAGGAATTAAAAAAAAGCTCAGCATGCCCTGCCGGAACAAGACTAGGGCCTGAAGCAATCTTGTGGTTTTGCGACCAGCTCACAAGAAAACAAGTTGAAGAAAGGAGCTCAGGGGCACTGTAATTCACAAACATGCAGAGTTATAAATGACAGCTATCGTCCAAAAATATATTGAAGTAAGTCTGCGAAGAGGACTTGGAAGCTGGGCAGAAATTCAGGAAAACGATTTCAGGGGGTAGACTGGAATTGCACTTAAAGCATAGGAAAAGACGCAGAATGGCGACAATGATGCACTTGGCCAAAAATGGCGTATGCGTTTTTTCCTGAATATATTCAGGAAAAAACGGATACGCCCTTTTTGGGAAACCAAGCAAGCATGTAAGAAATCTGCACTACAATGAAGTCTCACTGCCCCCCGGTCAAAAGGGTCATCTGAAAAATGTGTAAAATCCAGAAAGGCAGGACAGGCCACGGAGAAGAGGGAGCATTGTTTTGCTGATGGGCGGGATGTGAATTGCCAACAGCCACTCTGGAGATGTGTATGCTGTTTCCTGAAACACGAAAGAAACAAAGCAACACAGCCTATGGCACTTCCACTTATGATCCTATAGCTCAGGGAAATTAAAATCAAAACCACACAGCCACCCCAAAGTTTGGAACGGCTCTGTTTACAGGAACCTCGTCTACGGTACAAGTTAAATATCCCAGAGAGCGAAAAATGGATAAAGAAGTTGTGGTACGTACGTACAATGGAATATCACAGAGCAATGAAATCTATGTCATCAGGCCCATAGGGGCATAATGAGTGGATTCAGGTACGATGATTCTACGTGAAATAGGTCACACAGAAATAGAAACAGCATAAGATATCACTAATACACGGAATGTAAACTTGGCTACACATGAACTGAATTACAAAACAGAACAGGGTCTCCAATTTAGAAAACCAACTTATGCTAGCTTTTTGGGAAAGGTGACTTGGGGTGCTGCATGAAAAGAGATTGAAATTCGCACAGATACCGTTCCATACGCCAAATATGTAATAGACAAGACCTACTCCTTATTCAACGAAATGGACTCAACACCCCATATTCAACGCCTAGGAATATACCTGCCTAGTAAGAATCTTAAAACCCATTGATTTATATGTCTCCATAAGAGAATCAAGCGTGTGTTCAGTGGCCTAAACGCAGCAGTGAAAATCCGATAAATCCCATTATCAAAATAAATTTCAAAAACAAAACACAATGACAGTGAAATAGAGAGCAATTCTTAAATAATTCACTCAGGGCTTCTGATGAAACCTGGATTTACCACATCTACACCCAGAGCTGGGGAGACATAAGGCCAGACACTTCGGCCTGATAGCATTGGTGAGGTTCGATGAGCAAATGCAGACCCTTTGAAGTCATACTGCATGGTACCCATTCCATGGGTCCCAACTCTCCACGTTTAAGGGATTCTTCCTTCAGCTAAAACATGCATGGGAAACCCACAGTATTGTGCACCGTGTGACCGGGAAACGTTTTCAAATGCATCTCAGTTTTCGTCCCATTGTACTCGGGTTCACCATTCCAGACCCTTTACTAACACTCTCCCCACTTGGAGAGTCAGTGCCTTTAACCTCCTGTTTGGCACAGTTTGCAATTTCTGCGCAAGATGAACAGGAATAGGGAGAACCAATGAGAGACTAGCTGTAGGTGTCTGCACGGGCGAATTTAATGCTCATTTCCCACCAGGACGAGGAATTAACCAAAGGCTCAGCATGCCGTGCCGGAACGAGATTAGGGCCTGAAGCAATCCTGCGGGTTTGCGGCCAGCTCACAAGATAGCAAGTTGAAGAAAGGATCTCAGGGGCACTGTAACTCACAAACCTGCAGAGTTATAAATGACAGCTATTGCCCAAAAATATATTGAAGGAAGGCTGCGAAGACGACTTGTAAACGGTGCAGAATTGCAGGAAAATGATTTCAGGGTGTAGACGGGAATTGCATTTAAAGCATAGGAAAAGAGGCAGAACGTCGACAATGATGCTCTTGGCCAAAAAGGGCGTATGCGTTTTTTCCTGAATATATTCAGGAAAAAACGCATACGCCCTTTTTGGCCAACCAAGCAAGCATGTGAAAGAAATCTACACTAAAATGAAGTCTCACAGCCCCCCGGTTAAAAGAGCCATCTGAAAAGAGTGTAAAATCCAGAAAGGCAGCACAGGCCATGGAGAACACGGAGCCTTGTTATGCTGATGGGCGGGATGTAAATTGCCAACAGCATCTCTGGACAAGTGTATGGTGTTTCCTGGAACACCTAAAAAACAAAGCAGTGGATCCTACGGCACTTCCACTTATGGTCCTATAGCTTAGGGAAATTAAAATCAAAAACACACAGCCACCCCAATGTTTAGGACGGCTCTGTTTACAAGAACCTCGTCTACGGTACAAGTTAAATATCCCAGAACGTGAAAAATGGATAAAGAAGTTGTGGTACGTACGTACAATGGAATATCACTCACCAATGAAATCTATGTCATCAGGCCCGTCGCGGCATAATGAGTGGATTCAGGTACGATTATTCTAACTGAAATAAGTCACACAGAAAATGAAACATCATAAGATATCACTAATAAACGGAATGTAAACTTGGCTACACATGAACTGAATTACAAAGCAGAGCAGGGTCTCAAATTTAAAAAAACAACTTATGCTTGCTTAAGGGGAAAGGTGAGTTGGGACGCTGCATAAACTCGGAAATAGAAATTAGCACAGATACCTTTCCATAAGCCAAATATGTTATAGTCAGGACCTACCCCTTGCTTAACGAAATGGACAAAACACCCCGTATTCAACGCCTAGGAATACACCTGACTAGTAAGAATCTTCGAACTCATGGATTTATATGTCTCCATAAGAGAATGAAGCGTGTGTACAGCGGCATGAATGCAGCAGAGAAAATCCGATAAATCCCATTATCAAAATGAATTCCAAAATCAAAACACAAGGACAGTGAAATAGAGAGCATTTCTTAAATTATTCATTCAGGGCTTGTGATGCAACCTGGATTTACCACATCTACACCCAGAGCTGAGTGAGACATAAGTTTGGGCACTTCGGGCTGATAGCATTGGTGAGGTTCGATGAGCAAATGCAGACCCTTTGAAGTCATACTGCATGGTACCCATTCCATGGGTCCCAACTCTCCAGGTTTAAGGGATTCTACCTTCAGCTAAAACATGCATGGGAACCCCACAGTATGGTGCACCGTGTGAACGGGGAACGTTTTCAAATGCACCTCAGTTTTCGTCCGCTTTTACTCGGGTTCACCATTCCAGACCCTTTACTAACACTCTCCCCACTTGGAGAGTCAGTGCCTTTAACCTCCTGTTTGGCACAGTTTGCAATTTCTGCACAAGATGAACAGGAATAGGGAGAACCAATGAGAGACTAGCTGTAGGTGTTTGCACGTGCAAATTTAACGCTCATTTCCCACCAGGAAGAGGAATTAACCAAAGGCCCAGCATGCCGTGCCGGAACGAGATTAGGGTCTGAAGCAATCCTGCGGTTTTGCGGCCAGCTCACAAGATAGCGAGTTGAAGAAAGGAGCTCAGGGGGACTGTAACTCACAAAGATGGAGAGCTATAAATGACAGCTATCGTCCAAAAATATATTGTAGGAAGGCTGCGAAGAGGACTTGGAAGCGGTGCAGAATTGCAGGAAAACGTTTTCAGGTTCTGGACCGGAATTGCATTTGAAGCATAGGAAAAGAGGCAGAATGTCGACATTGATGCTCTAGGCCAAAAAGGGCATATGCGTTTTTTCCTGAATATAGTCAGGAAAAAACGCATATGCTCTTTTTGGCCAACCAAGCAAGCCTGTTAAAAAAATCTGCACTTCAATGAAGTCTCACTGCCTCCCAGTCAAAAGGGCCATCTGAAAAAAGTGTAAAATCCAGAAAGGCTGGACAGGCCATGGAGAACAGGGAGCCTTGTTATGCTGATGGGCGGGATGTAAACTGCCAACAGCCACTCTGGAGAAGTGTATGGTGTTTCCTCAAACACCTAAAAAACAAAGCAACGGAGCCTACAACACTTCCACTTATGGTCCTATAGCTTAGGAAAATTAAAATCAAAAACACACACCCACCCGAAAGTTTCGGACGGCTCTGTTTACAAGAACCTCGTCTACGGTACAATTTAAATATCCCAGAACGTGAAAAATGGATAAAGAAGTTGTGGTACGTACGTACAATGGAATATCACACAGCAATGAAATCTATGTCATCAGGCCCGTCGCGGCATAATGAGTGGATTCAGGTATGATGATTCTAAGTGAAATAAGTCACACGGAAAATGAAACATCATAAGATATCACTAATACACGGAATGTAAACTTGACTACACATGAACTGAATTACAAAACAGAAAAGGGTCTCCAATTTAGAACAGCAACTTATGCTTGCTTAAGGGGAAAGGTGAGTTGGGGTGCTGCATAAAACCAGAGATAGAAATTAGCACAGATACCTTTCCATAAGCCAAATATGTAATAGTCAAGACCTACCCCTTGCTCAACGAAATGGACTAAACACCCCATATTCAACGCCTAGGAATACACCTGACTAGTAAGAATCTTCAAACCCATGGATTTATACGTCTCCGTAAGAGAATGAAGCGTGTGTACAGCAGCATGAATCAGCAGAGAAAATCCGATAAATCCCATTATCAAAATGGATTACAAAAACAAAACACAAGAAGAGTGAAATAGAGAGCAATTCTTAAATAATTCATTCAGGGCTTGTGATGCAATCTGGATTTACCACATCTACACACAGGGCTGAGTGAGACATAAGGTTGGGCACTTCGGGCTGATAGCATTGGTGAGGTTCGATGAGCAAATGCAGACCCTTTGAAGTCATACTGCATGGTACCCATTCCATGGGTCCCAACTCTCCAGTTTTAAGGGATTCTTCCTTCAGGTAAAACATGCATGGGAAACCCACAGTATGGTGCACCGTGTGACCGGCAAACGTTTTCAAATGCATCTCAGTTTTAGTCCCCTTTTACTCGGGTTCACCATTCCAGACTCTTTACTAACACTCTCCCCATTTGGAGAGTCAGTGCCTTTAACCTCCTGTTTGGCACAGTTTGCAATTTCTGCGCAAGATGAACAGGAATAGGGAGAACCATGAGAGACTAGCTGTAGGTGTCTGCACGGGCAAATGGTACGCTCATTTCCCACCAGGAAGAGGAAATAACCAAAGGCCCAGCATGCCCTGCCGGAACCAGTTTAGGGCCTGAAGCAATCCTGTGGTTTTGCGGGCAACTCACAAGAAAGCGAGTTGAAGAAAGGAGCTCAGGGGCACTGTAATTCACAAACCTGCAGAGTTATAAATGACAGCTATCGTCCAAAATATATTGAAGTATGTCTGCGAAGAGGACTTAGAATTTGGGCAGAAATTCAGGAAAACGATTTCAGGGGGTAGAATGGAATTGCACTTAAAGCCTAGGAAAAGACGGAGAATGGCGACAATTATGCACTTGGCCAAAAAGGGCGTATGCGTTTTTTCCTGAATATAATCAGGAAAAAACGCATACGCCCTTTTTGGCCAACCAAGCAAGCGTGTAAAGAAATCTGCACTACAATGAAGTCTCACTGCCCCCCGGTCAAAAGGGCCATCTGAAAAAAGTGTAAAATCCAGAAAGGCAGCACAGGCCATGGAGAAGAGGGAGCATTGTTATCCTGATGGGCGGGATGTGAATTGCCAACAGCCACTCTGGAGAAGTGCATGGTATTTCCTGAAACACATAAGAAACAAAGCAACACAGCCTATGGCACTTCCACTTATGGTCCTATAGCTTAGGGAAATTAAAATCAAAAACACACAGCCACCCCAAAGTTTCAGACGGCTCTGTTTACAAGAACCTCTTGTACGGTACAAGTTAAATATCCCAGAGGGCGAAAAATGGATAAAGAAGTTGTGGTTCTTACGTACAATGGAATATCACTCAGCAATGAAATCTATGTCATCAGGCCTGTAGCGGCATAATGAGTGGATTCAGGTACGATGATTCTACGTGCAATAGGTCACACAGAAAAAGAAACATCATAAGATATCACTAATACACGGAATGTAAACTTGGCTACACATGAAATGAATTACAAAACAGAACAGTGTCTCAAATTTAGAAAACCATCTTATGCTTGCTTTTTGGGAAAGGTGAGTTCGGGTGCTGCATAAAAACAGAGATTGAAATTCGCACTGATACCGTTCCATAAGCCAAATATGTAATAGACAAGACCTACTGCTTGCTCAACAAATGGGCTCAACACCCCATATTCAACGCCTAGGAATATACCTGCCTAGCAAGAATCTTAAAACCCATGGATTTATATGTGTCCGTAAGAGAATCCAGCGTGTGTTCAGTGGCCTAAAGGCAACAGTGAAAATCCGATAAATCACATTATCAAAATAAATTTCAAAAACAAAACACAATGACAGTGAAATAGAGAGCAATTCTTAAATAATTCACTCAGGGCTTCTGATGCAACCTGGATTTACCACATGTACACCCAGTGCTGGGGAGACATAAGGCCGGACACTTCGCCCTGATAGCATTGTTGAGGTTCGGTGAGCAATTGCAGACCCTTTGAAGTCATACTGCATGGTACCCATTCCAAGGGTCCCAACTCTCCAGGTTTAAGGGATTCTTCCTTCCGCTACATCATGTATGGGAAACCCAGAGTATGGTCCACCATGTGATTGGGAAACGTTTTCAAATGCATCTCAGTTTTCGTCCCTTTATACTTGGGTTCACCATTCCAGACGCTTAACTAACACTCTCCCCACTTGGAGAGTCAGTGCCTTTAACCTGCTGTTTGTCACAGTTTGTAATTTCTGCGCAAGATGAACAGGAATAGGGAGAACCAATGAGAGACTAGCTGTAGGTGTCTGCACGGGCAATTTAATGCTCATTTCTCACCAGGAAGTGGAATTAACCAAAGGCTCAGAATGCCGTGCCGGAACCAGATTAGGGCCTGAAGCAATACTGCGGGTGTGCAGGCAGCTCACAAGATAGCGAGTTGAACAAAGGAGCTCAGGGACACTGTAATTCACAAACCTGCAGAGTTATGAATGACAGCTATCGTCCAAAAATATACTGAAGGAAGGCTGCGAAGAGGACTTGAAAGCGGGGCAGAATTCCAGGAAAACGATTTCAGGAGGTAGACGGGAAGTGCACTGAAAGCATAGGAGAAGAGACAGAACCTCGACAATGATGCACTTGTTCAAAAAGTGCATATGCGTTTTTTCCAAGGCCCTCCTTAAAGAGGGTAGGGGGCTCCCAGCATGCTTCAGTGGCCAACAGAGGGCCCACATCGCCAAGTTGACGTGAGCCAGCCAGGCAGGAGTGACCTCACATCAGAGGGCCCACCTCACAGAAGGGTAAGGGACCCAGCCATTATCAGACTCTCACCAGAGGGCCCACATCAGCAAGGGGCTGGGAACCAGGCAGGAGTGTCTTCACACCCGTGGGGCCACATCATCGCAAGTTGAGGTACCCAGCACATGTGGCCTCAAACCAGAGGACCCACATCTCCATGGGTCTCGGAGCGAGGCAGGCAGGATGAACCTCAAAACACGTGGCCCATTGTATAAAAAAGGTGAGGAATCCAGCAGTTGGAACATCCCAGCAGGCGGCCCAGAGCACCGAGGCTATGGGATCCAGGCAATGATGAACTCACAACAGAGGGCCCTCATCATGAAACTGTGAGCAACCTAGCCATTGTGACCTCAGAGCACAAGGCCCACATCCCCATGGGGAAGCGAACCAAGCAGGAGTGTCATCGCACCAGTGGGCACACATCAGAAAATGTGGGGAGCCCAGCAGTTAGGGCCTGACGCCAGAGGGCCCTCATCACCGAGGAGAGGAGGCTCCCAGCAGGCTCCAACTGCTACAAGATGGCCAACGTCGCCAATGCGGGGTGTGCCAGCCAGGCAGGAGTGACCTCAGAGCAGAGGGCCAACCTCAAAAAAGTGTGAGGAACCCAAAGAGGATTAGACTCTCACCAGAGGGCCCACATCACCAAGAGGATCAGAACCAGGCAGGACTGTCTTCACACCAGTGTGACCACATCATAGAAAGGTGAGGAACCCAGCACATGTGGCCTAAACCAGAAGACCCACATCTCCAAGGGGCTCGGAGTGAGGCATGCAGGAGTAGCCTCACAACACAGGGCCCATAGAATAAAAAAGCTGAGGAATCCTGCAGTGGGAACCTCCCAGCAGGCGGCCCAGAGCACCGAGTCTACGCGATCCAGGCTGCAGTGAACTCACAGCAGAGGGCCCATATCATGAAACTGTGAGCAACCCAGCCATTGGGACCTCACAGCAGAAGGCCCACATCCCCATGGTTTGGGAACATGGCAAGAGTGTCCTCGCACCACTTAGCAGGTATCAGAAAAAGTGGGTACCCAGCAGTTACGGCCTGACGCTAGAGAGCCCTCATCACCGAGGGGAGGTGGCTCCCAGCAGGCTCCAACTGCCACAAGAGGGCCGATGTCGCCAAGGCGGGTTGTGCCAGCCAGTCAGTAGTGACCTCACAGCAGAGGGCCCACCTCACAGAAGGGTGAGGAACCCAGCCAGGATCAGACTCTCACCAGAGGGCCCACATCACCAAGGGGATAGAAACCAGGCAGGAGTGTCCTCACACCAGCGGGGCCACATCATCGAAAGGTGAGGGACCCAGCACACGTGGCCTCAAACCAGAGGACACACATCACCAAGGGGCTGGGAGTGAGTCAGGCAGGAGGAGTCTCCAAACAGAGGGCCCATAGAAGAAAAAAGGTGAGGAATCCCGCAGTTGGAACCTCCCCGCAGGCGGCCAGGAGCAGCGAGGCTATGGGATCCAGGCCGGAGTGAACTCACACCAGAGGGCCCTCATCATGAAACTGAGCCACCCACCGTTGGGACCTCAGAGCAGAAGGCCCATATTCCCATGGGGTTGGAAACCTGGCAGGAGTGTACTCACACCACAGGGCGCACATCAGAAAATTTTGGGAGCCCAGGAGTTAGAGCCTGACGCCAGAGGGCCCTCATTACCGAGGGGAGGAGACTCCCAGCAGGCACCAACTCCCAACTGAGGGCCCACGTCGCCAAGGTGACGTGTGCCAGTCAGGCAGGAGTGACCTCACAGCAGAGGGCCTACCTCACAGAAGGGTGAGGAAACCAGCCAGGATAAGACTCTCACCAGAGAGCCCACATCACCAAGGGGACCGGAACAAGGCAGGAGTGTCCTCACACCAGTGTGGCCACATTATAGAAAGGTGACGAACCCAGCACATGTGGCCTAAACCAGAGGACCCACATTTCCAAGGTGCTCCGAGTGAGGCAGGCAGGAGTAGCCTAACAACACAGGGCCCACAGAATAAAAAATGTGAGGAATCCAGCAGTTGGAACCCCCCAGCAGGTGGCCCAGAGTACGGAGTCTATGGGATCCAGGCCACAGTGAACTCACAGCAGAGGGCTCACATCATGACACTATGAGCAACCCAGCTGGTGGGACCTCAGAGCAGAAGGCCCACATCCCCATGGGGATGGGAACGTGGCAGGAGTGTACTCGCACGACAGGGCACATATCAGAAAATTTTGGGAGCCCATGAGTTAGGGCCTGACGCCAGAGGGCCCTCATTACCGAGGGGAGGAGACTCCCAGCAGGCACCAACTCACAACTGAGGACCCACATCGCCAAGGTGATGTGTGCCAGCCAGGCAGGAGTGACCTCACAGCAGAGGGCCCACCTCCCAGAAGGGTGAGGAATCCAGCCAGGATCAGACTCTCACCAGAGGGCCCCCATCACCAAGGGGATGGGAACCAGGCAGGAGTGTCCTCACACCAGTGGGGCCACATCAATAAAGGTGAGGAAACCGGCACATGTGGCCTCAAACCAGAGGACCTACATCACAAAGGGGCTGGGAGTGAGTCAGGAAGGAGGAGCATGAAAACACAGGACCCAAAGAATAAAAATGGAAAGGAATCCAGCAGTAGGAACCTCCCAGCAGGCGGCTCAGAGCACAGAGTCTATGGGATCTAGGCCTGAGTGAACTAACACCAGAGAGCCAACATCCTGAAACTGTGAACAACACAGGTGTTGGGACCATAGAGCAGAAGGCACATGGGGATGGGAACCTGGCAGGAGTGCCCTCACACCACTTAGCACGTATCAGAAAATGTGGGTAACCAGCAGTTAGGGCCTGATGCCAGAGGGTCTCATCACTGAGGGGAGGAGGCTCCCAGCGGGCTCCAACTGCCACCAGAGGGCCGACGTCGCCAAGGCGGGGTGTGTCAGCCAGGCAGGAGTGACCTCAGAGAAGAGGGCCCACCTCACAGAAGTGTGAGGAGCCCAACCAGGATCAGACTCTCACTGGAGGGCTCACATCACCAAGGGGATGGGAACCAGGCAGGAGTGTCCGCACACCAGTGGGGCCACATCTGCGAAAGGTGAGGAACCCAGCACATGTGGCCTCAAACCAGAGGACACACATCACCAAGGGGCTGGGAGTGAGGCAGGTGTCTGGAGGGGCACATTTAACTCTAATTTCCCACCAGGAAGAGGAATTAACCAAAGGCTCAGAGTGCCGTGCGGGACCCTGATTACGGCCTGAAGCAAACCTGCGGTTCTGTGGCCAGCTTTCAAGGAAACGAGTTAAGAAAGCAAATCACAGGCACTGTAATTCACAAACCTGCAGAGTTATAAATGACAGCTATTGGCAAAAATATATTGAAGTAAGTCTGCACAGAGGACTTGAAAACGAGGCAGAATTGCAGGAATCATATTTCAGGAGGTAGATTGGAATTGCATTTAAAGCATGTGAAAAGCGGCAGATCTTTGACAGTGATGCACTTGGACAAAAAGTGCGTATACATTTTTTCCTGAATATATTCAGGAAAAAACGCATATGCCCTTTGTGGCCAACCAAGAATTCGAGCAATGGAAATCCGCACTACAATGAACTCTCATTTCCCATTCGTCAAAAGAGTCATCTGAAAAAAGTGTAAAACCCAGAAACACAGGACAGGCCATGGAGAACAGGGAGCCTTGTTATGCTGATGGACGGGTTGTAAATTGCCAACAGACACTCTGGTGATGTTTATGGTGTATGCTGAAACATCTAAAAAACAAAGCTACAGAGCCTAGGGCACTTCCACTTTTGGCCCTATAGCTTAGGAAAATTAAAATCAACAAGACACAGCCAACACAATATCCAGGGCTGCTGTGTTTACAAGAACCTTGAGTCCAGTACAAATTAAATATCCCAGAAAGAAAAAAATGGATAAAGGAGTTGTCCTACTTACGTACAACGGAATATCACTCAGCAATGAAATCAATGTCATCAGGCCTGTAGCAGCAAATTGAGTGGATTTAAGTATGATGATTCTAAGAGAAATATGTCACACAGAGAAACATAATTATCATAAGATATCACAAATAGAGGGAGTGTAAACTTGGCTACACATAAACTGAATTACAAAACCGAGCAGAGTCTCACATTTAGATAAAAACTTATGCTTGCTTAACGGGAAAGTTGAGTTGGGGTGCTGTATAAAACCAGAGATTGAAATGAGCACACATACCGTTCCATAAGCCAAATATGTAATAGACAAGACCTACTCTTTGCTCAACGAAATAGACTAATCCATGGTGTATCACCTCACACCTGTTAGAATGGGCATCATCAGAAAATCTACAAACAACAAATGCTGGAAAGGGTGCGGAGATAAGGAAACCTCTTCCACTATTGTTGGGAATGTAAATTGATGCAGTCACTGTGGAGAACATTATGGAGTTTCTTATAAAACTAAGAATAGAATTACCATATAATACAGCAATCCCACTACTGGGCATATACCCAGACAAAACCATAAAACGAAAAGAGACATTCACCGCAATGTTCATTGCATCACTATTTACAATATCCAGGTAATGGAAGCAACCTAAATGCCCACAGACAGACGAATGCATAAAGATGAGGTACATATATAAAATGGAATATTACTAAGCCATAAAAAGGAATGAAATTGGGTCATTTGTAGAGACGTTGATGGATCTAGAGACTGTCATACAGAGTGAAGTAAGTCAGAAAGAGAAAAACAAATCCTGTATATAAATGCATATATGTGGAACCTAGAAAAGTTGTACAGATGAAGGGTTTTGCAAGGCAGAAATAGAGCAACAGATGTAGACAACAAACGTATGGACACCAAGGGGGGAAAGCTGTTAGGGGGGTGGTGGTGGGAGGAGTTGAGAGATTGGGATTGGCATGTATACATTTCTATGTATAAAATAGGTAACCAAAAAGAACCTGCTGTATAAAAAAATAAAATAAAATTCAAAATTACAAAAAGTAAAACAGAAAAAATATTCTTCCCTTCACATACATGTATTTATATGAATAAATTATTTCCATGCTTATATCTGTAAATACAAAAAAGAGGAATAAAATCTACCTTGAACCAAAAACGAAAAAAAGAAATAAAAACAGAACCCACCAGTTACACAGAGGAAAACCGTATCAGGGCCCTTGCTCCAGTTGTAAACAATTCTGAAGTTGGTCAGTGGTGGGGAATCATCTCCCATTCAGCCAGCATGCCCCACGCAACAAGCGTCCTCATTGCAAAGCTGGGGGCCCGTGCCGAGGCATCTGTGAGTAAACGTGGGCCGAGCCCCAGGCCAGCTGCTGCAGAAATGTTCCCACCCTTCCCAGGTAAAACACCTGAATATGTACAAGGACTTGAAAGCCTAGAGGAAGGGCCATGGAGCCACATGAGCGACAGCATGCCAGCCGACTTGGTGCCTGCAGGCCAGACAGGATGGTCCTGGCCCTGGGTGCTCTTCTGGAAGCTTTCCATTTCCCTGCCTGAGATACCCCTCCTGTCCCGGCCCCCACTGCTTTCTTCCTTACTCACCTCTGCCCAGGGAGAAATTCCAGCGGCAGGTATGGGTGGCACATCCTCTTCTTTAGCAGGTGGCATCTTGGCAACTGCTGCAGAAAGTCCAGCAGAGCCCCACTCACACTGGGCAACCCACAAAGCCGTGGCCTCTCACTCCCTCCCACCAGTCCAGCCCCGAGACTGCTGACAGGGCAGAAAATGGCGTCAGGCACAGCTGCAGGTGCTCTTGCTGCCTGGAGCGGTGTTTATATTGATCTCAACCCAGGCACACCTGGGGAGGGATGGCCGGCATGGTCAGGCTTCCCAGGCCAGCCAATAATCACCCCTCAGGGGCTCACAGTTGCAGAAACTGGAACTTGCTGAATCGGCCAGGTCCAAGGAACAGGTGTGGGCTCCTGAGAGTCAGGATAGACAAGGGGCTGCAGCTCTGGCTTGTTTTCTAATTATATTATCTGGCCCATGAGTGGGAGACAACTTCAAGAAAACCCTCTCCTAATGAGAAGTACCCAGGAGTCAGGGAGAGCAGGGGTGTGTGGTGGGTGGAGACAGAGGCCTGGTGCCCCGGGTGCAGTGGAAGTCTCTGGAAGACCAGGTGGAGGGAGGCCACACAGAGTGATGCCCAGGGTCACAGACCTGTCGGAGCTGCTGTTTGTTAGTTCAAGTCCTGCTCTGAGGTGCTCTGTGTCAGATCTGAGTGACAGGTGAGCTGGGAGTGCTCTGCAATGAGGGCGATGTGCATGGCTCCTGTGTGCCCAGCCCTGCCACGGTACCTGAAAGGGTAGCTCTGTATCCTGGGAGGGGCCTGACCACGAGAGCCCCATGGGCTGCAGGGGAACCTGCCCAGGGAGCCCCATATCCTGGGAGGGGCCTGAACACGAGAGCCCCGTGGGCTGGGGTGGGGGGTGGGGTACCTGCCCAGGTGAGCTCCATATCCTGGGATTGGCCTGACCTCGAGAGACCCATGGGCTGCTGGAGTACTGGTAAAAGATGTCAGGACAGTCAGTGAAGCCACCGAGGATATACCTCCAGTAGTTCCTAAACCCTACACCCTGCTGGTCATTCTACTAACCACCAGGACATGGTATTCTGTATTAGTCTTCAATGAAGCCTTCTTTTGTATTCTATTAGTCCCAGAGTCACAAGAAATTTTGGCTTGTGAGTGGCAGGACTCAACATACAACTAAAACAATACTTCCGGGCCGTGTTGCCCCAAGGGTTCAAAAATTCCCACACCATCTTTGGGGAAAGCTCAGCTAAAGACCTAAAAGTTCTACCTCTGGAAAAGGAAACACTCCTTCAATATGCAGACGACATTCTGATCGCCAGCCCTACTAAGGAGACCTCTGAACTACCAAGCCAATAAAGGATACAAGTTGTCCAAGAAAAAGCTCAAATATCACAGACTATGGTGACCTGCGTGGGCTGCATTCTCACAGAAGGTCGGAGAAGCCCATCACAGGAAAGGGAAGAAACAATTTACAGCCTTACCCATTTCTAAAACTAGAAGACAGCTTAGGGGTTCCTGGGGAGGCCAGGGTTTGCTGCTTCTGGATCCCTAACTACAGTCTACTAGCTGGGCCTCTATATGAAACACTGAAAGAAAAAGATGATGATCCTTTTGAATAGAATCCAGAAGTGGCCTTTCAAGAATGGAAAGAGCAGTCAATTCAGACCCTTGCCCTGGAACTCCCTAATTTAGCTAAACCCTTTGACCTTTACATTCCTAGTGAAATTTGAATGGCCATTGGAGTATTAGTGCAAAACCTGGGACCACTTGAAATGGAACAATGCAAGAATGCCATCCAGGTAGGATAAACTACGGTCACCAAGGGGCTTGGCCCACCGCCACATCTGGCCAAGATACTGGCAGTATCTGAAAACCTGGAAATCAGCAGCCCAAAAGGCCACCTCCCTCCTAAGGGAAAAGGACCCCACGTGGTGATCCTAACCCCCAACCATGCCCTGAAGTTGCAGGGTTTGCTCCGTGGGCACACTGACCTTGAGTGAGGAGGTCCTCCAACTCCAACCTCCAGAGAGATAACTGGGGCAAAGTGGCACCATGACGACTCGTGTGACCATCACTTGACCTGGTGTTTCTCTCATAAAACAACAAGAGTGTGTCCCAAAAGAGTAGACTACTGCTTGCAGGACTTACTGCACCCAGAGGGGAGGTAATAATCTTGGCAGGGGAACCGTATATCACGCTGTCACCATAGAAAAGCCTACAGACACTGTGATGATGGTGGCCAATAAGACCGGCTGGACTCCTGTTTACTTCAAAAGGCTGTTGACTCAGTGGCCATCATGGTCCTTCATCACCACTGACCCTGGACTGTCTGGGAGTTGAGCAGTCAGGGTGCTGACACCTGGTGCTGTTTTTACGTTAATTCAGGGGCCTAACTGAAGAAAGCACAGACTACTGGTCAGAGCATCTAGGCTGGCAGAAACGGTCAGCCTAAGGTGGCTGAACAAATGTGCGGCGGGGTGAAATGGACCTCACAGCGTCACTGCACATCTCCTTCCTGGACCCTTAAAGGTCATTAGAATCTATAACACTACCAATACTTGTGCTCAGGCGGACGAGCACGGAGGCAGGAGGCCTGCGGACAATCAACGTCACCTGGAGGCTGCTGGGGAGAAGTTCAGACCCTCTCCCACGGGTATGAGGGCTCCTAACTCAGCACTCAGCAGTTACAGATGAAGGGTCTGCACCCTCAGCACTCTAAGAATGAGGAAGGGGACAAAATGCAGAAGAGGGGTTTGTCCCAGGCAAAGCCCCTTAAAAATCCCTGGGAGATAAAAATAGAATCTGGGCAATAAAATAAAGTCTAACCTTTTTTATCCTTTGTGCTTTGTCTAATTTCACGTGCTCCTAGGGTCCCGCATACAGAGGTTCAACAGCCGGCACTTCAGACCAGATTTCCTAGTGCAGAATGGCTGGGTCGACACTTCAGCTCCTGGAGCACAGTGCAGACTCCGCGATATAGAGCCTGAGCTGCAGCCAACCGGGCCCTCGAGAGCTCCGCCCCCTCCCTCCCACTGACTCTGACAGGATCTCTACACAGCAGCCCAGCCCACAGCCCACGGGGTAGCACATGCTCTCACCTCTGCATTCTCTGATCAAAATATAAAGTTTCCTTTGCTTCTGAACCAAACTCAGTCTCGATCTGTTGGCTCCAATGACACTGGGCAGGGGGACACTTGTTGGGGTCCACTCTGGAGGATCAGTAACAGAAATTGAGAACATTGTAACTTCAATGAACAGATGTGTGAGCCAAACTGTAATTAACATAGAACAGTGTATAAGGCTCGGGTAAAATAAGTTGTTTCTAACACTTCCATTTGATATTTCCATCACTTTATTATAAGCAAGTTCAGTGAAAGGTTTGTCTTATTTGTCAGGTCAATACTAGAGAAACGAAGTGATTTCTTTCCAAGGATGTACATCTAATAATCTTGGTTAAAGCTTCAATCTTGTTTTAAATGCTTTTCCATTGAAAATGATACCTCTCTTTCAGCTCCCCCATTTCTGAGATGTATAAAATCTTATAATTTATTATTACCAAAGGGGAAAGGTGGGAGGAGGGATAAATTAACAGTTTGGGATTAACACATACACACTGCTATGTATAAAATCGATCATCAACAAGGAACTACTGTACAGCACAGGGAACTACACTCAATATTTTGCAATAACCTATAAGGGGAAATAATCTGAAAAAAGAATAGATATTTTTATTGACATCATCTATTAATGACAGTTAAAATGGAACCTAACGGAAGCCGGTGGTGAGTGCTTCTGACCCTGAAGACTTCAATCATCTAAAGTTTGGACTCTGCCTACTTCCCAAGGCCCTTAATGAACATATGTGTAGCCGTAGCTTAAAAAATTCCCCAGTTTGGGTTGTGGAGAGACAGTGATTTTGAAAAAGCCCTGGTGTTCTCCTCACATGAATGGGACACTTCCTACAGCTAAAATATGCCTGTCACACCCAGAAGATGGTATACCGTCTGATCGGGAAGAGTTTGGAAAAGGCATCTCATCTCCTCATCTCCTGGTGCTCGGGTTCACCCCTCCAGCGTCTTTACGAACAGTCTCCCCACTTGGAGATGTCAGCACTGTCAACATCCTGTTGCATACAGTTTGGAATTTGTCCAGAGGATGAAGCAGAAGGAGGAGGAACAATGAGAGACAAGTCCTAGGTGTTCGGACAGGCACATGTCACTCTAATTTCCAATCAGGAAGACGAATTGACTAAAAGCTAGGGTTGCCCATGGAAACAGAATAGGGCTTGAGGAAATCCCGCTGCTTTGTGGCCAGTTCCCATAAACACAAGTTGAAAAATGGAACTCAGGGCCGCTAAAATTCACGAAACTGCAGAGTTGAAAATATCTCTCACTGAAAAATGTCTTGAGGAAAGTCAGAGAAAAGGACTTGTAAGCAACGGAGAATGGCAGGAAAGGGATTGGAAGAGGTAGAAAGGACTCGCCATTAAGCACAAGAAAAGGGGCTGAACATTGCCAACATTGCAGTTGGCCAAAAAGGGTGTATGCGTCTTTTTCTGTATATATTCAAGAAAAGGGCATACACTTTTTTAGCCAACCAAACAGGTGGGCACTGGAAATCAGTACTACAAAACATATCACTTCGCATCAGTCAGAAGAGCCTTCCTCATAAAGTGTAAACACCAGAAATGCAGGACAGGGCAAGGAGAAAAGGGAGCCCTGTGAGGCTTATAGTGGAAATGTATATTGCCAATGGTCACTCTTGAGAAGTGTATTGTGTTTACTAAAGCATCTAAAAAATGAGCTACAGAGCACAGGGCACTTGCACTCATGGACGTATATCTTGGGAAAGACAAAAATGGAGAGGACACAGGCACCCCAATGTTTACCGCCTCTCTGTTTAAAAGATCCTCGACTAGGATATAATTTATATGTCTCTGGAGGGAAAAAATGGATAGAGGTGTGGCACTTATGTAGAGTGGAATATTACTCAGCCTGAAAATCAGTGAAATATGGCCAGTTGTAACAACCCCAGAGTAGTTACGTATGATCATTCAAAGTCACATAATTCAAAAAGAAAAAGACATACGATATTACTAATACATGGAATGTAAACGTGGCTACAAAGTACCTGAATTACAAAACGGAATGGGGTCTCAAATTTAGAAGACCAACTTATGTTTGCTTAAGGAAAAAGGAGAGTTGGGGAGCTGCATAAAACCAGAGATTGAAATTAGCACAGATACCGTTCGATAAGCCAAATATGTAATAGAAAAAACCTACTCCCTGGTCAACGAAATGGACTCAACACGCCATATTCAACACCTACGAATACACCTGACTAGTAAGAATCTTCAAACTCATGGATTTATATGTCTCCGTAAGAGAATCAAGCGTGAGTACAGCGGCATGAACACAGCAGTGAAAATGCGATAAATCCCATTATCAAAATAAATTACAAAAACAAAACACAATGAGAGTGAAATAGAGAGCAATTCTTAAATAATTCATTCAGGGCTTGTGATGCAACCTGGATTTACCACATCTACACCCAGAGCTGAGTGAGACATAAGGTTGGGCACTTCGGGCTGATAGCATTGGTGAGGTTCGATGAGCAAATGCAGACCCTTTGAAGTCATACTGCATGGTACCCATTCCATGGGTCCCAACTCTCCAGGATTAAGGGATTCTTTCTTCAGCTAAAACATGCATGGGAAACCCACAGTATGGTGCACCATGTGACCAGGAAAGGTTTTCAAATGCATCTCAGTTTTCGTCCCCTTTTACTCGGGTTCACCATTCCAGAACGTTTACTAACACTCTCCCCACTTGGAGAGTCAGTGCCTTTAACCTCCTGTTTGGCACAGTTTGCAATTTCTGCGCAAGATGAACAGGAATAGGGAGAACCAATGAGAGACTAGCAGTAAGTGTCTGCACGGGCAAATTTAATGCTCATTTCCCACCAGGAAGAGGAATTAACCAAAGGATCAGCATGCCGTCCCGGAACCAGATTAGGGCCTGAATCAATCCTGCGGGTTTGCACCCAGCTCACAAGTTGCGAGTTGAAGAAAGGAGCTCAGGGGCACTGTAACTCACAAACCTGCAGAGTTATAAATGACAGCTATCGGCCAAAAATATATTGAAGGAAGGCTGCGAAGACGACTTGTAAGCGGGGCAGAATTGCAGGAAAACGATTTCAGGGGGTAGACGGGAATTGCATTTAAAGCATAGGAAAAGAGGCAGAACGTGGACAATGATGCTCTTGGCCAAAAAGGGCGTATGCGTTTTTTCCTGAATATATTCAGGAAAAAACGCATACGCCCTTTTTGGCCAACCAAGCAAGCATGTTAAAGAAATCTGCACTACAATGAAGTCTCACTGACCCCCGGTCATAAGGGCCATCTGAAAAAAGTGTAAAATCCAGAAAGGCAGCACAGGCCATGGAGAACAGGGAGCCTTGTTATGCTGATGGGCGGGAGGTAAATTGCCAACAGCCACTCTGGTGAACTGTATGGTGTTTCCCGGAACACCGAAAACACAAAGCAACGGAGCCTACGGCACTTCCACTTATGGTCGTATAGCTTAGGGAAATTAAAATCAAAAACACACAGCCACCCCAAACTGTCGGACGGCTCTGTTTACAAGAACCTCGTCTACGGTACAAGTTAAATATCCCAGAACGTGAAAAATGGATAAAGAAGTTGTGGTACGTACGTACAATGGAATATCACTCAGCAATGAAATCTATGTCATCAGGCCCGTAGCGGCATCATGAATTGATTCAAGTACTATGATTCTACTAGAAATAATCTCACAGAAAAAGAAAGATCATAAGATATCACTAATACACGGAATGTAAACTTGGCTACACATGAACTGAATTACAAAACAGAACAGGGTCTCAAATTTAGAAAACCAACTTATGCTTGCTTAAGGGGAAAGGTGAGTTGGCGTGCTGCATAAAACCAGAGATAGAACTTAGCACAGATACCTTTCCATAAGCCAAATATGTCATAGTCAAGACCTACCCCTTGCTCAACGAAATGGACTAAACAGACCATATTCAACCCCTAGGAATACACCTGTGTAGTAAGAATCTTCAAACCCTTGGATTTATATGTCTCTGTAAGAGAGTGAAGCGTGTGTACAGCGGCATGAATGCAGCAGAGAAAATCCGATAAATCCCATTATCAAAATGAACTACACAAACAAAACCCAAGGACAGTGAAATAGAGAGCAATTCTTAAATAATTCATTCAGGGCTTGTGATGCAACCTGGATTTACCACATCTACACCCAGAGCTGAGTGAGACATAAGGTTGGGCACTTCGGGCTGATAGCATAGGTGAGGTTCGATGAGGAAATGCAGACCCTTTGAAGTCATACAGCATGGTACCCATTCCATGGGTCCCAACTCTCCAGGTTTAAGGGATTCTTCCTTCAGCTAAAACATGCATGGGAAACCCACAGTATGGTGCACCGTGTGACCGGCAAACGTTTTCAAATGCCTCTCAGTTTTCGTCCCCTTTTACACGGGTTCACCATTCCAGACCCTTTACTAACACTCTCCCCACTTGGAGAGTCAGTGCCTTTAACCTCCTGTTTGGCACAGTTTGCAATTTCTGCGAAAGATGAACAGGAATAGGGAGAACCAATGAGAGACTAGCTGTAGGTGTCTGCACGGGCAAATTTAACGCTCATTTCCCACCAGGAGGAGGAATTAACCAAAGGCTCAGCATGCCGTGCCTGAACCAGATTAGGGCCTGACAATCGTGCGGGTTTGCAGCCAGCTCACAAGATAGCGAGTTGAAGAAAGGAGCTCAGGGGCACTGTAACTCACAAACCTGCAGAGTAATAAATGACAGCTATCGTCCAAAAATATATTGAAGGAGGTCTGCAAAGACGACTTGTAAGCGGGACAGATTTGCAGGAAAACGATTTCAGGGGGTAGACGGGAATTGCATTTAAAGCATAGGAAAAGAGGCAGAACATCGACAATGATGCTCTTGGCCAAAAAGGGCGTATGCGTTTTTTCCTGAATATATTCAGGAAAAAACGCATACGCCCTTTTTGGCCAACCAAGCAAGCATGTTAAAGAAATCTGCACTACAATGAAGTCTCACTGCCCCCCGGTCAAAAGGGCCATCTGAAAAAAGTGTAAAATCCAGAAAGGCAGCACAGGCCATGGAGAACAGGGAGCCTTGTTATGCTGATGGGCGGGATGTAAATTGCCAACAGCCACTCTGGAGAAGTGTATGGTGTTTCCCGGAACACCGAAAAAACAAAGCTACGGAGCCTACGGCACTTCCACTTATGGTCCTATAGCTTAGGGAAATTAAAATCAAAAACACACAGCCACCCCAAAGTGTCGGACGGCTCTGTTTACAAGAACCTCGTCTACGGTACAATTTAAATATCCCAGAACGTGAAAAATGGATAAAGAAGTTGTGGTACGTACGTACAGTGGAATATCACACAGCAATGAAATCTATGTCATCAGGCCCGTCGCGGCATAATGAGTGGATTCAGGTACGATGATTCTAAGTGAAATAAGTCACACAGAAAATGAAACATCATAAGATATCACTAATACACGGAATGTAAACTTGGCTACACATGAACTGAATTACAAAACAGAACAGGGTCTCAAATTTAGGAAACCAACTTATGCTTGCTTAAGGGGAAAGGTGAATTGGGGTGCTGCATAAAACCAGAGATAGAAATTAGCACAGATACCTTTCCATAAGCCAAATATGTAATAGTCAAGACCTACCCCTTGCTCAACGAAATGGACTAAACACCCCATATTCAACGCCTAGGAATACACCTGACTAGTAAGAATCTTCAAACCCATGGATTTATATGTCTCCGTAAGAGAATGAAGCGTGTGTACAGCGGCATGAATGCAGCAGAGAAAATCCGATAAATCCCATTATCAAAATGAATTACACAAACAAAACCCAAGGACAGTGAAATAGAGAGCAATTCTTAAATAATTCATTCAGGGCTTGTGATGCAACCTGGATTTACCACATCTACACCCAGAGCTGAGTGAGACATAAGGTTGGGCACTTCGGGCTGATAGCATTGGTGAGGTTCGATGAGCAAATGCAGACCCTTTGAAGTCATACAGCATGGTACCCATTCCATGGGTCCCAACTCTCCAAGTTTAAGGGATTCTTCCTTCAGCTAAAACATGCATGGGAAACCCACAGTATGGTGCACCGTGTGACTGGCAAACGTTTTCAAATGCATCTCAGTTTTCGTCCCCTTTTACTCGGGTTCACCATTCCAGACCCTTTACGAACACTCTCCCCACTTGGAGAGTCAGTGCCTTGAACCTCCTGTTGGGCACAGTTTGCAATTTCTGCGCAAGATGAAAAGGAATAGGGAGAACCAATGAGAGACTAGCTCTAGGTGTCTGCACGGGCAAATTTAACGCTCATTTCCCACCAGGAAGAGGAATTAACCAAAGGCTCAGCATGCCGTGCCGGAACCAGATTAGGGCCTGAGGCAATCCTGTGGGTTTGTGGCCAGCTCACAAGATAGCGAGTTGAAGAAAGGAGCTCAGGGGCACTGTAACTCACAAACCTGCAGAGTTATAAATGACAGCTATCGTCCAAAAATATATTGAAGGAAGGCTGCGAAGACGACTTGTAATCGGGGCAGAATTGCAGGAAAACGATTTCAGGGGGTAGACGGGAATTGCATTTAAAGCATAGGAAAAGAGGCAGAACGTCGACAATGATGCTCTTGGCCAAAAACGGCGAATGCGTTTTTTCCTGAATATATTCAGGAAAAAACGCATACGCCCTTTTTGGCCAACCAAGCAAGCATGTTAAAGAAATCTGCACTACAATGAAGTCTCACTGCCCCACGTTCAAAAGGGCCATCTGAAAAAAGTGTAAAGTCCAGAAAGGCAGCACAGGCAATGGAGAACAGGGAGCCTTGTTATGCTGATGGGCGGGATGTAAATTGCCAACAGCCACTCTGGAAAAGTGTATGGTGTTTTCCGGAACACCTAAAAAACAAGGCAACGGACCCTACGGCATTTCCACTTATGGTCCTACAGTTTAGGGACATTAAAATGAAAAACACACAGCCACCCCAAAGTGTCGGATGGCTCTATTTACAGGAACCTTGTCTACAGTACAAGGTAAATATCCCAGAATGTGAAAAATGGATAAAGAAGTTGTGGTATATACGTACAATGGAATATCACTCAGCAATGAAATCTATGTCATCAGGCCCGTCGCGGCATAATGAGTGGATTCAGGTACGATGATTCTAAGTGAAATAAGTCACACAGAAAATGAAACATCATAAGATATCACTAATACACGGAATGTAAACTTGGCTACACATGAACTGAATTATAAAACAGAACAGGGTCTCAAATTTAGAAAACCAACTTATGCTTGCTTAAGGGGAAAGGTGAGTTGGCGTTCTGCATAAAACCAGAGATAGAAATTAGCACAGATAACTTTCCATAAGCCAAATATGTCATAGTCAAGACCCACCACTTGCTCAACGAAATGGACTAAACACCACATATTCAACACCTAGGAATACACCTGACTAGTAAGAATCTTCAAACCCATGGATTCATATGCCTCCGTAAGAGAATGAAGCGTGTGTACAGCGGCATGAATGCAGCAGAGAAAATCCGATAAATCCCATTGTCAAAATGAATTACAAAAACAAAACCCAAGGACAGTGAAATAGAGAGCAATTCTTAAATAATTCATTCAGTGCTTGTGATGCAACCTGGATTTACCACATATACACCCAGAGCTGAGTGAGACATAAGGTTGGACACTTAGGGCTGATAGCATTGGTGAGGTTCGATAAGCAAATGCAGACCCTTTGAAGTCATACTGCATGGTAGCCATTCCATGGGTCCCAACTGCCAGGTTTAAGGGATTCTTCCTTCAGCTAAAATATGCATGGGAAACCCACATTATGGTGCACCATGTGATGGGAAAACGTTTTCAAATGCATCTCAGTTTTCGTCTCGTTTTACTTGGGTACACCATTCCAGACCCTTTAATAACACTCTCCCCCTTGGAGAGTCTGTACTTTTAACCTCCTGTTTGGCACAGTTTGCAATTTCTGCGCAAGATGAACAGGAATAGGGAGAACCAATGAGAGACTAGCTGTAGGTGTCTGCACGGGCAAATTTAATGCTCATTTCGCACCAGGAAGAGGAATTAACCAAAGGCTCAGCATGCCGTGCCGGAACCAGATTAGGGCCTGAGGCAATCCTGTGGGTTTGCGGCCAGCTCACAAGATAGCGAGTTGAAGAAATGAGCTCAGGGGCACTGTAACTCACAAACCTGCAGAGTAATAAATGACAGCTATCGTCCAAAAATATATTGAAGGAAGGCTGCGAAGACGACTTGTAAGTGGGGCAGAATTGCAGGAAAACGATATCAGGGGATACACGGGAATTGCATTTAAAGCATAGGAAAAGAGGCAGAACGTCGACAATGATGCTCTTGGCCAAAAAGGGCGTATGCTTTTTTTCCTGAATATATTCAGGAAAAAACGCATACGCCCTTTTTGGCCAACCAAGCAAGCATGTTAAAGAAATCTGCACTACAATGAAGTCTCACTGCCCCCCGGTCAAAAGGGCCATCTGAAAAAAGTGTAAAATCCAGAAAGGCAGCACAGGCCATGGAGAACAGGGAGCCTTGTTATGCTGATGGGTGGGATGTGAATTGCCAACAGCCACTCTGGAGAAGTGTATGGTGTTTCCCGGAACACCGAAAAAACAAAGCTACGGAGCCTACGGCACTTCCACTTATGGTCCTATAGCTTAGGGAAATTAAAATCAAAAACACACAGCCACCCCAAAGTGTCGGACGGCTCTGTTTACAAGAACCTCGTCTACGGTACAAGTTAAATATCCCAGAATGTGAAAAATGGATAAAGAAGTTGTGGTACGTACGGACAATGGAATATCACTCAGCAATGAAATCTATGTCATCAGGCCCGTCGCTGCATAATGAGTGGATTCAGTTACGATGATTCTAAGTGAAATAAGTCACACAGAAAATGAAACATCATAAGATATCACTAATACACGGAATGTAAACTTGGCTACACATGAACTGAATTACAAAACAGAACAGGGTCTCAAATTTAGAAAACCAACTTATGCTTGCTTAAGGGGAAAGGTGAGTTGGGGTGCTGCATAAAACCAGAGATAGAAATTAGCACAGATACCTTTCCATAAGCCAAATATGTAATAGTCAAGACCTACCCCTTGCTCAACGAAATGGACTAAACACCCCATATTCAACGCCTAGGAATACACCTGACTAGTAAGAATCTTCAAACCCATGGATTTATATGTCTCCGTAAGAGAATGAAGCGTGTGTACAGCGGTATGAATGCAGCAGAGAAAATCCGATAAATCCCATTATCAAAATGAATTACACAAACAAAACCCAAGGACAGTGAAATAGAGAGCAATTCTTAAATAATTCATTCAGGGCTTGTGATGCAACCTGGATTTACCACATCTACACCCAGAGCTGAGTGAGACATAAGGTTGGGCACTTCGGGCTGATAGCATTGGTGAGGTTCGATGAGCAAATGCAGACCCTTTGAAGTCATACAGCATGGTACCCATTCCATGGGTCCCAACTCTCCAAGTTTAAGGGATTCTTCCTTCAGCTAAAACATGCATGGGAAACCCACAGTATGGTGCACCGTGTGACTGGCAAACGTTTTCAAATGCATCTCAGTTTTCGTCCCCTTTTACTCGGGTTCACCATTCCAGACCCTTTACGAACACTCTCCCCACTTGGAGAGCCAGTGCCTTTAACCTCCTGTTGGGCACAGTTTGCAATTTCTGCGCAAGATGAAAAGGAATAGGGAGAACCAATGAGAGACTAGCTCTAGGTGTCTGCACGGGCAAATTTAACGCTCATTTCCCACCAGAAAGACGAATTAATCAAAGGCTCAGCATGCCGTGCCGGAACAAGATTAGGGCCTGAGGCAATCCTGTGGGTTTGCGGCCAGCTCACAAGATAGCGAGTTGAAGAAATGAGCTCAGGGGCACTGTAACTCACAAACGTGCAGAGTTATAAATGACAGCTATCGTCCAAAAATATATTGAAGGAAGGCTGCGAAGACGACTTGTAAGTGGGGCAGAATTGCAGGAAAACGATTTCAGGGGGTACACGGGAATTACATTTAAAGCATAGGAAAAGAGGCAGAACGTCGACAATCATGCTCTTGGCCAAAAAGGGCGTATGCGTTTTTTCCTGAATATATTCAGGAAAAAACGCATACGCCCTTTTTGGCCAACCAAGCAAGCATGTTCAAGAAATCTGCACTACAATGAAGTCTCACTGCCCCCCGGTCAAAAGGGCCATCTGAAAAAAGTGTAAAATCCAGAAAGGCAGCACAGGCCATGGAGAACAGGGAGCCTTGTTATGCTGATGGGCGGGATGTGAATTGCCAACAGCCACTCTGGAGAAGTGTATGGTGTTTCCCGGAACACCGAAAAAACAAAGCTACGGAGCCTACGGCACTTCCACTTATGGTCCTATAGCTTAGGGAAATTAAAATCAAAAACACACAGCCACCCCAAAGTGTCGGACGGCTCTGTTTACAAGAACCTCGTCTACGGTACAAGTTAAATATCCCAGAATGTGAAAAATGGATAAAGAAGTTGTGGTACGTACAGACAATGGAATATCACTCAGCAATGAAATCTATGTCCTCAGACCCGTCGCGGCATAATGAGTGGATTCAGGTACGATGATTCTAAGTGAAATAAGTCACACAGAAAATGAAACATCATAAGATATCACTAATACACGGAATGTAAACTTGGCTACACATGAACTGAATTACAAAACAGAACAGGGTCTCAAATTTAGAAAACCAACTTATGCTTGCTTAAGGGGAAAGGTGAGTTGGGGTGCTGCATAAAACCAGAGATAGAAATTAGCACAGATACCTTTCCATAAGCCAAATATGTAATAGTCAAGACCTACCCCTTGCTCAACGAAATGGACTAAACACCCCATATTCAACGCCTAGGAATACACCTGACTAGTAAGAATCTTCAAACCCATGGATTTATATGTCTCCGTAAGAGAATGAAGCGTGTGTACAGCGGCATGAATGCAGCAGAGAAAATCCGATAAATCCCATTATCAAAATGAATTACACAAACAAAACCCAAGGACAGTGAAATAGAGAGCAATTCTTAAATAATTCATTCAGGGCTTGTGATGCAACCTGGATTTACCACATCTACACCCAGAGCTGAGTGAGACATAAGGTTGGGCACTTCGGGCTGATAGCATTGGTGAGGTTCGATGAGCAAATGCAGACCCTTTGAAGTCATACAGCATGGTACCCATTCCATGGGTCCCAACTCTCCAAGTTTAAGGGATTCTTCCTTCAGCTAATACATGCATGGGAAACCCACAGTATGGTGCACCGTGTGACTGGCAAACGTTTTCAAATGCATCTCAGTTTTCGTCCCCTTTTACTCGGGTTCACCATTCCAGACCCTTTACGAACACTCTCCCCACTTGGAGAGCCAGTGCCTTTAACCTCCTGTTGGGCACAGTTTGCAATTTCTGCGCAAGATGAAAAGGAATAGGGAGAACCAATGAGAGACTAGCTCTAGGTGTCTGCACGGGCAAATTTAACGCTCATTTCCCACCAGGAAGAGGAATTAACCAAAGGCTCAGCATGCCGTGCCGGAACCAGATTAGGGCCTGAGGCAATCCTGTGGGTTTGCGGCCAGCTCACAAGATAGCGAGTTGAAGAAATGAGCTCAGGGGCACTGTAACTCACAAACCTGCAGAGTTATAAATGACAGCTATCGTCCAAAAATATATTGAAGGAAGGCTGCGAAGACGACTTGTAAGTGGGGCAGAATTGCAGGAAAACGATTTCAGGGGGTACACGGGAATTGCATTTAAAGCATAGGAAAAGAGGCAGAACGTCGACAATGATGCTCTTGGCCAAAAAGGGCGTATGCGTTTTTTCCTGAATATATTCAGGAAAAAACGCATACGCACTTTTTGGCCAACCAAGCAAGCATGTTCAAGAAATCTGCACTACAATGAAGTCTCACTGCCCCCCGGTCAAAAGGGCCATCTGAAAGAAGTGTAAAATCCAGAAAGGCAGCACAGGCCATGGAGAACAGCGAGCCTTGTTATGCTGTTGGGCGGGATGTAAATTGCCAACAGCCAGTCTGGAAAAATGTATGGTGTTTCCCGGAACATCTAAAAAACAAAGCAAGAGAGCCTACGGCACTTCCCCTTATGGTCCTATAGCTTAGGAAAATTAAAATCAAAAACACACAGCCACCCAAAAGTCTCGGGCGGCTCTGTTTACAAGAACCTCGTCTACGGTACAAGTTAAATATCCCAGAATGTGAAAAATGGATAAAGAAGTTGTGGTACGTACGTACAATGGTATATCACACAGCAATGAAATCTATGTCATCAGGCCCGTCGCGGCATAATGAGTGGATTCAGGTACGATGATTCTAAGTGAAATAAGTCACACAGAAAATGAAACATCATAAGATATCACTAATACACGGAATGTAAACTTGGCTACACATGAACTGAATTACAAAAGAGAACAGGGTCTCAAATTTAGAAAACCATCTTATGCTTGTTTAAGGGGAAAGGTGAGTTGGGGTGCTGCATAAAACCAGAGATAGAAATTAGCACAGATACCTTTCCATAAGCCAAATATGTAATAGTCAAGACCTACCCCTTGCTCAACGAAATGGACTAAACACCCCATATTCAACGCCTAGGAATACACCTGACTAGTAAGAATCTTCAAACCCATGGATTTATATGTCTCTGTAAGAGAATGAAGCGTGTGTACAGCGGCATGAATGCAGCAGAGAAAATCCGATAAATCCCATTATCAAAATGAATTACACAACAAAACCCAAGGACAGTGAAATAGAGAGCAATTCTTAAATAATTCATTCAGGGCTTGTGATGCAACCTGGATTTACCACATCTACACCCAGAGCTGAGTGAGACATAAGGTTAGGCACTTCGGGCTGATAGCATTGGTGAGGTTCGATGAGCAAATGCAGACCCTTTGAAGTCATACAGCATGGTACCCATTCCATGGGTCCCAACTCTCCAAGTTTAAGGGATTCTTACTTCAGCTAAAACATGCATGGGAAACCCACAGTATGGTGCACCGTGTGACTGGCAAACGTTTTCAAATGCATCTCAGTTTTCGTCCCCTTTTACTCGGGTTCACCATTCCAGACCCTTTACGAACACTCTCCCCACTTGGAGAGTCAGTGCCTTTAACCTCCTGTTGGGCACAGTTTGCAATTTCTGCGCAAGATGAAAAGGAAGAGGGAGAACGAATGAGAGACTAGCTGTAGGTGTCTGCACGGGCAAATTTAACGCTCATTTCCCACCAGGAAGAGGAATTAACCAAAGGCTCAGCATGCCGTGCCGGAACCAGATTAGGGCCTGAGGCAATCCTGTGGGTTTGCGGCCAGCTCACAAGATAGCGAGTTGAAGAAAGGAGCTCAGGGGCACTGTAACTCACAAACCTGCAGAGTTATAAATGACAGCTATCGTCCAAAAATATATTGAAGGAAGGCTGCGAAGACGACTTGTAAGCGGGACAGATTTGCAGGAAAACGATTTCAGGGGGTAGACGGGAATTGCATTTAAAGCATAGGAAAAGAGGCAGAACGTGGACAATGATGCTCTTGGCCAAAAAGGGCGTATGCGTTTTTTCCTGAATATATTCAGGAAAAAACGCATACGCACTTTTTGGCCAACCAAGCAAGCATGTTAAAGAAATCTGCACTACAATGAAGTCTCACTGCCCCCCGGTCAAAAGGGCCATCTGAAAAAAGTGTAAAATCCAGAAAGGCAGCACAGGCCATGGAGAACCGGGAGCCTTGTTATGCTGATGGGCGGGATGTAAATTGCCAACAGCCACTCTGGAGAAGTGTATGGTGTTTCCCGGAACACCGAAAAAACAAAGCTACGGAGCCTACGGCACTTCTACTTATGGTCCTATAGCTTAGGAAAATTAAAATCAAAAACACACAGCCACCCACAAGTCTCGGGCGGCTCTGTTAACAAGAACCTCGTCTACGGTACAAGTTAAATATCCCAGAATGTGAAAAATGGATAAAGAAGTTGTGGTACGTACGTACAATGGAATATCACTCAGCAATGAAATCTATGTCATCAGGCCTGTCAAGGCATAATGAGTGGTTTCAGGTACGATGATTCTAAGTGAAATAAGTCACACAGAAAATGAAACATCATAAGATATCACTAATACATGGAATGTAAACTTGGCTACACATGAACTGAATTACAAAACAGAACAGGGTCTCAAATTTAGAAAACCAACTTATGCTTGCTTAAGGGGAAAGGTGAGTTGGGGTGCTGCATAAAACCAGAGATAGAAATTAGCACAGATACCTTTCCATAAGCCAAATATGTAATACTCAAGGCCTATCCCTTGCTCAACGAAATGGACTAAACACCCCATATTCAATGCCTAGGAATACACCTGACTAGTAAGAATCTTCAAACCCATGGATTTATATGTCTCCATAAGAGAATCAAACGTGCGTACAGCTGCATGAAGGCAGCAGAGAAAATCCGATAAATCCCATTATCAAAATGAATTACAAAAACAAAACACAATGACAGTGAAATAGAGAGCAATTCTTAAATAATTCATTCAGGGCTTGTGATGCAACCTGGATTTACCTCATCTACACCCAGAGCTGAGTGAGACATAAAGTTGGACACTTCGGGCTGATAGCATTGGTGAGGTTCGATGAGCAAATGCAGACCATTTGAAGTCATACTGCATGGTACCCATTCCATGGGTCCCAACTCTCCAGGTTTAAGGGATTCTTCCTTCAGCTAAAACATGCATGGGAAACCCACAGTATGGTGCACCGTGTGACCGGGAAACGTTTTCAAATGCATCTCAGTTTTCGTCCCCTTTAACTCGGGTTCACAATTCCAGAACTTTTACTAACACTCTCCCCACTTGGAGAGTCAGTGCCTTTAACCTGCTGTTTGGCACAGTTTGCAATTTCTGTGCAAGATGAACAGGAATAGGGAGAACCAATGAGAGACTAGCTGTAGGTGTCTGCACGGGCAAATTTAACGCTCATTTCCCACCAGGAAGAGGAATTAACCAAACGCTCAGCATGCCGTGCCGGAACCAGATTAGGGCCTGAAGCAACCCTGCGAGTTTGCGGCCAGCTCACAAGAAAGCGATTTGAAGAAAGGAGCTCCGGGGCACTCTAATTCACAAACCTGCAGAGTTATAAATGACAGCTATCGTCCAAAAATATATTGAAGGTAGCCTGCGAAGAGGACTTGAAAGCGGGGCAGAATTGCAGGAAAACGATTTCAGAGGGTAGACTGGAATTGCATTTAAAGCATAGGAAAAGAGGCAGAACGTCGACAATGATGCTCTTGGCCAAAAAGGGCGTATGCGTTTTTTCCTGAATATATTCAGGAAAAAACGCATACGCCCTTTTTGGCCAACCAAGCAAGCATGTTAAAGAAATCTGCACTACAATGAAGTCTCACTGCCCCCCGGTCAAAAGGGCCATCTGAAAAAAGTGTAAAATCCAGAAAGGCAGCACAGGCCATGGAGAACAGGGAGCCTTGTTATGCTGATGGGCGGGATGTAAATTGCCAACAGCCACTCTGGAGAAGTGTATGGTGTTTCCCGGAACACCGAAAAAACAAAGCTACGGAGCCTACGGCACTTCCACTTATGGTCCTATAGCTTAGGGAAATTAAAATCAAAAACACACAGCCTCCCCAAAGTGTCGGACGGCTCTGTTTACAAGAACCTCCTCTACGGTACAAGTTAAATATCCCAGAATGTGAAAAATGGAGAAAGAAGTTGTGGTACGTACGTACAATGGAATATCACTCAGCAATGAAATCTATGTCATGAGGCCCGTCGCGGCATAATGAGTGGATTCAGGTACGATGATTCTAAGTGAAATAAGTCACACAGAAAATGAAACATCATAAGTTATCTCTAATACACCGAATGTAATCTTGGCTACACATGAACTGAATTACAAAACAGAACAGGGTCTCAAATTTAGAAAACCAACTTATGTTTGCTTAAGGGGAAAGGTGAGTTGGGGTGCTGCATAAAACCAGAGATAGAAATTAGCACAGATACCATTCCATACGTCAAATATGTAATAGTCAAGACCTACCTCTTGCTCAACGAAATGGGCTAAACACCCTATATTCAACGCCTAGGAATACACCTGACTAGTAAGAATCTTCAAACCCATGGATTTATATGTCTCCATAAGAGAATCAAGCGTGTGTACAGCTGCATGAATGCAGCAGAGAAAATCCGATAAATCCTATTATCAAAATGAATTACAAAAACAAAACACAATGACAGTGAAATAGAGAGCAATTCTTAAATAATTCATTCAGGGCTTGTGATGCAACCTGGATTTACCTCATCTACACCCAGAGCTGAGTGAGACATAAAGTTGGACACTTCGGGCTGATAGCATTGGTGAGGTTCGATGAGCAAATGCAGACCATTTGAAGTCATACTGCATGGGGCCCATTCCATGGGTCCCAACTCTCCAGGTTTAAGTGATTCTTCCTTCAGCTAAAGCATGCATGGGAAACCCACAGTATGATGCACCGTGTGACCGGGAAACGTTTTCAAATGCATCTCAGTTTTCGTCCCCTTTTACTCGGGTTCACAATTCCAGACCCTTTACAAACACTCTCCCCACTTGGAGAGTCAGTGCCTTTAACCTGCTGTTTGGCACAGTTTGCAATTTCTGCGCAAGATGAACAGGAATAGGGAGAAACAATGAGAGACTAGCTGTAGTTGTCTGCACGGGCAAATTTAACGCTCATTTCCAACCAGGAAGAGGAATTAACCAAACGCTCAGCATGCCGTGCCGGAACCAGATTAGGGCCTGAAGCAATCCTGCGGGTTTGCGGCCAGCTCACAAGAAAGCGATTTGAAGAAAGGAGCTCAGGGGCACTGTAATTCACAAACCTGCAGAGTTATAAATGACAGCTATCGTCCAAAAATATATTGAAGGAAGGCTGCGAAGAGGACTTGAAAGCGGGGCAGAATTTCAGGAAAACGATTTCAGGGGGTAGACTGGAAATGCATTTAAAGCATAGGAAAAGAGGCAGAACGTCGACAATGATGCACTTGGCCAAAAAGGGCGTATGCGTTTTTTCCTGAATATATTCAGGAAAAAACGCATACGCCCTTTTTGGCCAACCAAGCAAGCATGTTAAAGAAATCTGCACTACAATGAAGTCTCACTGCCCCCCGGTCAAAAGGGCCATCTGAAAAAAGTGTAAAATCCAGAAATGCAGCACAGGCCATGGAGAACAGGGAGCCTTGTTATGCTGATGGGTGGGATGTAACTTGCCAACAGCCACTCTGGAGAAGTGTATGGTGTTTCCTGAAACACCTAAAAAACAAAGCAACGGAGCCTACGGCACTTCCACTTATGGTCCTATAGCTTAGGGTAATTAAAATAAAAAACACACAGCCACCCCAAAGTTTCAGACGGCTCTGTTTACAAGAACCTCTTCTACGGTACAAGTTAAATATCCCAGAAAGCGAAAAATGGATAAAGAAGTTGTGGTACGTACGTACAATGGAATATCACTCACCAATGAAATATATGTCATCTGGCCCGTCGTGGCATAATGAGTGGATTCAGGTACGATGATTCTAAGAGAAATAAGTCACACAGAAAATGAAACATCATAAGATATCACTAATACACCGAATGTAATCTTGGCTACACATGAACTGAATTACAAAACAGAACAGGGTCTCAAATTTAGAAAACCAACTTATGTTTGCTTAAGGGGAAAGGTGAGTTGGGGTGCTGCATAAAACCAGAGATAGAAATTAGCACAGATACTATTCCATACGTCATATATGTAATAGTCAAGGGGGCTTCCCTGGTGGCGCACTGGTTGAGAGTCCGCCTGCCGATACAGGGGATGCGTGTTCGTGCCCCGGTCCGCGAGGATCCCACATGCCGTGGAGCTACTGGCCCCGTCAGTCATGGCTGTTGAGCCTGCGCGTCCGGAGCCTGTGCTCCACAACGGGAGAGGCTACAACACTGAGAGGCCCGCGTACAGGAAAAAAAAAAAAAAAAATATGTAATAGTCAAGACCTACCCCTTGCTCAACGAAATGGGCTAAACACCCCATATTCAACGCCTAGGAATACACCTGACTAGTAAGAATCTTCAAACCCATGGATTTATATGTCTCCGTAAGAGAATGAAGCGTGTGTACAGCGGCATGAATGCAGCAGAGAAAATCCGATAAATCCCATTATCAAAATGAATTACAGAACAAAACCCAAGGACAGTGAAATAGAGAGCAATTCTTAAATAATTCATTCACGGCTTGTGATGCAACCTGGATTTACCACATCTACACCCAGAGCTGAGTGAGACATAAGGTTGGGCACTTCGGGCTGATAGCATTGGTGAGGTTCGATGAGCAAATGCAAACCCTTTGAAGTCATACAGCATGGTACCCATTCCATGGGTCCCAACTCTCCAAGTTTAAGGGATTCTTCCTTCAGCTAAAACATGCATGGGAAACCCACAGTATGGTGCACTGTGTGACTGGCAAACGTTTTCAAATGCATCTCAGTTTTCGTCCCCTTTTACTCGGGTTCACCATTCCAGACCCTTTACGAACACTCTCCCCACTTGGAGAGTCAGTGCCTTTAACCTCCTGTTGGGCACAGTTTGCAATTTCTGCGCAAGATGAAAAGGAAGAGGGAGAACGAATGAGAGACTAGCTGTAGGTGTCTGCACGGGCAAATTTAACGCTCATTTCCCAGCAGGAAGAGGAATTAACCAAAGGCTCAGCATGCCTTGCCGGAACCAGATTAGGGCCTGAGGCAATCCTGTGGGTTTGCGGCCAGCTCACAAGATAGCGAGTTGAAGAAAGGAGCTCAGGGGCACTGTAACTCACAAACCTGCAGAGTTATAAATGACAGCTATCGGCCAAAAATATATTGAAGGAAGGCTGCGAAGACGACTTGTAAGCGGGACAGATTTGCAGGAAAACGATTTCAGGGGGTAGACGGGAATTGCATTTAAAGCATAGGAAAAGAGGCAGAACGTCGACAATGATGCTCTTGGCCAAATAGGGCGTATGCGTTTTTTCCTGAATATATTCAGGAAAAAACGCATACGCCCTTTTTGGCCAACCAAGCAAGCATGTTAAAGAAATCTGCACTACAATGAAGTCTCACTGCCCCCCGGTCAAAAGGGCCATCTGAAAAAAGTGTAAAATCCAGAAAGGCAGCACAGGCCATGGAGAACAGGGAGCCTTGTTATGCTGATGGGCGGGATGTAAATTGCCAACAGCCACTCTGGAGAAATGTATGGTGTTTCCCGGAACACAGAAAAAACAAAGCTACGGAGCCTACGGCACTTCTACTTATGGTCCTATAGCTTAGGGAAATTAAAATCAAAAACACACAGCCACCCCAAAGTGTCGGACGGCTCTGTTTACAAGAACCTCGTCTACGGTACAAGTTCAATATCCCAGAATGTGAAAAATGGATAAAGAAGTTGTGGTATGTACGTACAATGGAATATCACTCAGCAATGTAATCTATGTCATCAGGCCCGTCGCGGCATAATGAGTGGATTCAGGTACGATGATTCTAAGTGAAATAAGTCACACAGAAAATGAAACATCATAAGATATCACTACTACACGGAATGTAAACTTGGCTACACATGAACTGAATTACAAAACAGAACAGGGTCTCAAATTTAGAAAACCAACTTATGCTTGCTTAAGGGGAAAGGTGAGTTGATGTGCTGCATAAAACCAGAGATAGAAATTAGCACAGATACCTTTCCATAGGCCAAATATGTAATAGTCAAGACCTACCCTTTGCTCAACAAAATGGACTAAACACCCCATATTCAACGCCTAGGAATACACCTGACTAGTAAGAATCTTCAAACCCATGGATTTATATGTCTCCGTAAGAGAATGAAGCGTGTGTACAGCGGCATGAATGCAGCAGAGAAAATCCAATAAATCCCATTATCAAAATGAATTACACAAACAAAACCCAAGGACAGTGAAATAGAGAGCAATTCTTAAATAATTCATTCAGGGCTTGTGATGCAACCTGGATTTACCACATCTACACCCAGAGCTGAGTGAGACATAAGGTTGGGCACTTCGGGCTGATAGCATTGGTGAGGTTCGATGAGCAAATGCAGACCCTTTGAAGTCATACAGCATGGTACCCATTCCATAGGTCCCAACTCTCCAAGTTTAAGGGATTCTTCCTTCAGCTAAAACATGCATGGGAAACCCACAGTATGGTGCACTGTGTGACTGGAAAACGTTTTCAAATGCATCTCAGTTTTCGTCCCCTTTTACTCGGGTTCACCATTCCAGACCCTTTACGAACACTCTCCCCACTTGGAGAGTCAGTGCCTTTAACCTCCTGTTGGGCACAGTTTGCAATTTCTGCGCAAGATGAAAAGGAAGAGGGAGAACGAATGAGAGACTAGCTGTAGGTGTCTGCACGGGCAAATTTAACGCTCATTTCCCAGAAGGAAGAGGAATTAACCAAAGGCCCAGCATGCCGTTCCGGAACCAGATTAGGGCCTGAGGCAATCCTGTGGGTTTGCGGCCAGCTCACAAGATAGCGAGTTGAAGAAAGGAGATCAGGGGCACTGTAACTCACAAACCTGCAGAGTTATAAATGACAGCTATCGTCCAAAAATATATTGAAGGAAGGCTGCGAAGGCGACTTGTATGCGGGACAGATTTGCAGGAAAACGATTTCAGGGGGTAGACGGGAATTGCATTTAAAGCATAGGAAAAGAGGCAGAACGTCGACAATGATGCTCTTGGTCAAAAAGGGCGTATGCGTTTTTTCCTGAATATATTCAGGAAAAAACGCATACGCCCTTTTTGGCCAACCAAGCAAGCCTGTTAAAGAAATCTGCACTACAATGAAGTCTCACTGCCCCCCGGTCAAAAGGGCCATCTGAAAAAAGTGTAAAATCCAGAAAGGCAGCACAGGCCATGGAGAACAGGGAGCCTTGTTATGCTGATGGGCGGGATGTAAATTGCCAACAGCCAGTCTGGAAAAATGTATGGTGTTTCCCGGAACATCTAAAAAAGAAAGCAACGGAGCCTATGGCAATTCCCCTTATGGTCCTATAGCTTAGGAAAATTAAAATCAAAAACACACAGCCACCCAAAAGTCTCGGGCGGCTCTGTTAACAAGAACCTCGTCTACGGTACAAGTTAAATATCCCAGAATGTGAAAAATGGATAAAGAAGTTGTGGTACGTACGTACAATGGAATATCACTCAGCAATGAAATCTATGTCATCAGGCCTCTCACGGCATAATGAGTGGTTTCAGGTACGATGATTCTAAGTGAAATAAGTCACACAGAAAATGAAACATCATAAGATATCACTAATACATGGAATGTAAACTTGGCTACACATGAACTGAATTACAAAACAGAACAGGGTCTCAAATTTAGAAAACCAACTTATGCTTGCTTAAGGGGAAAGGTGAGTTGGGGTGCTGCATAAAACCAGAGATAGAAATTAGCACAGATACCTTTCCATAAGCCAAATATGTAATACTCAAGACCTATCCCTTGCTCAACGAAATGGACTAAACACCCCATATTCAATGCCTAGGAATACACATGACTAGTAAGAATCTTCAAACCCATGGATTTATATGTCTCCATAAGAGAATCAAACGTGCGTACAGCTGCATGAAGGCAGCAGAGAAAATCCGATAAATCCCATTATCAAAATGAATTACAAAAACAAAACACAATGACAGTGAAATAGAGAGCAATTCTTAAATAATTCATTCAGGGCTTGTGATGCAACCTGGATTTACCTCATCTACACCCAGAGCTGAGTGAGACATAAAGTTGGACACTTCGGGCTGATAGCATTGGTGAGGTTCGATGAGCAAATGCAGACCATTTGAAGTCATACTGCATGGTACCCATTCCATGGGTCCCAACTCTCCAGGTTTAAGGGATTCTTCCTTCAGCTAAAACATGCATGGGAAACCCACAGTATGGTGCACCATGTGACCGGGAAACGTTTTCAAATGCATCTCAGTTTTCGTCCCCTTTAACTCGGGTTCACAATTCCAGACCTTTTACTAACACTCTCCCCACTTGGAGAGTCAGTGCCTTTAACCTGCTGTTTGGCACAGTTTGCAATTTCTGTGCAAGATGAACAGGAATAGGGAGAACCAATGAGAGACTAGCTGTAGGTGTCTGCCCGGGCAAATGTAATGCTCATTTCCCACCAGGAAGAGGAATTATCCAAATTCACAAACCTGCAGAGTTATAAATGACAGCTATCGTCCAAATATATATTGAAGGAAGTCAGCGAAGAGGACTTGAAAGTGGGGCAGAAATTCAGGAAAACGATTTCAGTGGGTAGACTGGAATTGCATTTAAAGCATAGGAAAAGAGGCAGAAGGTCGACAATGGTGCACTTGGCCAAAAAGTACGTATGCGTTTTTTCCTGAAAATATTCAGGAAAAAACGCATACGCACTTTTTGGCCAACCAAGCAAGCATGTTAAAGAAATCTGCACTACAGTGAAGTCTCACAGCCCCCCAGTCAAAAGGGCCATCTGAAAAAAGTGTAAAATCCAGAAAGGCAGCACAGGCCATGGAGAACAGAGAGCCGTGTTATGCTGATGGACGGGATGTAAATTGCCAACAGCCACTCTGGAGAAGTGTATAGTGTTTCCTCAAACACCTAAAAAACAAAGCAATGGAGCCTACAGAACTTCCACTTATGGTCCTATAGCTTAGGGAAATTAAAATCAAAATCACACAGCCACCCCAAAGTTTCCAACGGCTCTGTTTACAAGAAACTTGTCTATGGTACAAGTTAAATATCCCAGAATGAAAAAATGGATCAAGAAGTTGTGGTATGTACGTACAATGGAATATCACTCACCAATGAAATCTATGTCATCAGGTCCGTCGTGGCATAATGAGTGGATTCAGGTACGATGATTCTAAGTGAAATAAGACACACAGAAAATGAAAAATCATAAGATATCACTAATACACGGAACATAAACTTGGCTACACATGAACTGAATTACAAAACAGAACAGGGTCTCAAATTTAGAAAACCAACTTATGCTTGCTTATAGGGAAAGGTGAGTTGGGGTGCTGCATAAAACCAGAGATTGAAATTAGCACAGATACCGTTCCATAAGCCAAATATATAATAGACAAGACCTACACCTTGCTCAACGAAATGGACTCAACACCCCATATTCAACGCCTGGGAATATACCTGACAAGTAAGAAACTTAAGACCCATGGATTTATATGTCTCCATAAGGAAGTCAAGCGTGTGTACAGTGGCCTAAATGCAGCAGTGAAAATCCGATAAATCCCATTAACAAAATAAATTTCAAAAACAAAACACAATGACAGTGAAATAGAGAGCAATTCTTAAATAATTCATTCAGGGCTTGTGATGCAACCTGGATTTACCACATCTACACCCAGAGCTGGTTGAGACATAAGGCTGGACACATCGGGCTCATAGCATTGGTGAGGTTTGGTGAGCAAACGCAGACCCTTTGAAGTCATATTGCATGGTAGCCATTCCATGGGTCCCAACTCTCCAGGTTTAAGGGATTCTTCCTTCAGCTAAAACATGCATGTGAAACCCAGAGTATGGTCCGCCGTGTGATTGGGAAACGTTTTCAAATGCATCTCAGGTTTCGTCCCCTGGTACTCGGGTTCACCGTTCCAGACGCTTGACTAACACTCTCCCCACTTGGAGAGTCAGTGCCTTTAACCTCCTGTTTGGCACAGTTTGCAATTTCTGCGCAAGATGAACAGGAATAGGGAGAACCAATGAGAGACTAGCTGTAGGTGTCTGCACGGGCAAATGAAACGCTCATTTCCCACCAGGAAGAGGAATTAACCAAAGGCTCAGCATTCCCTGCCGGAACCAGGTTAGGGCCTGAAGCAATCCTGCGGTTTTGCGGCCAGCTCACAAGAAAGCGAGTTGAAGAAAGGAGCTCAGGGGCACTGTAATTCACAAACCTGCAGAGATATGAATGACAGCTATCATCCAAAAATGTATTGAAGTAAGTCTTCGAAGAGGACTTGAAAGCGGGGCAGAATTTCAGGAAAAGGATTTCAGGGGGTAGACTAGAATTGCACTTAAAGCATAGGATAAGAGGCAGAATGTCGACAATGATGCACTTGGACAAAAAGTGCATATGCGTTTTTTCCTGAATATATTCAGGTAAAAACGCATACGCACTTTTTGGCCAACCAAGCAAGCGTGTAAAGGAAATCTCCACTACAATGAAGTCTCACTGCCCCCAGGTCCAAAGGGCCATCTGAATCAAGTGTAAAATCAGAAACGCAGGAGATGTCATGGAGAAGAGGGAGCCTTGTTATGCTGATGGGCGGGATGTAAATTGCAAACAGCCACACTGGAGAAGTGTATGGTGTTTCCTGAAACACGGAGGAAACAAAGCAACACAGCCTATGGCACTTCCACTTAGAGTCCTATAGCTTAGGGAAATTTAAATCAAAAACACACAGCTACCCCAAAATTTGGGACGGCTCTGTTTACAAGAACCTCGTCTACGGTACAAGTTAAATATCCGAGAAAGCAAAAAATGGATAAAGAAGTTGTGGTACGTACGAACAATGGAATATCACTCAGCAATGAAATCTACGTCATCAGGCCCGTAGCGGCATAATGAGTGGATTCACATACGACGATTCTATGAGAAATAAGTCACACAGAAATAGAAACATCATAAGATATCACTAATACACGGAACGTAAACTTGGCTACACATGAACTGAATTACAAACAGAACAGGGTCTCAAATTTAGAAAGCCAACTTATGCTTGCTTATGGGGAAAGGTGAGTTGGGGTGCTGCATAAAACCAGAGATTGAAATTAGAACAGATACCGTTCCATAAACCAAATATATAATAGACAAGACCTACTCCTTGCTCAACGAAATGGACTCAACACCCCATATTCAATGCCTGGGAATATACCTGACAAGTAAGAATCTTAAGACACATGGATTTATATGTCTCCATAAGGAAATCAAGCGTGTGTACAGTGGCCTAAACGCAGCAGTGAAAACCGGTAAATCCCAGTATCAAAATAAATTTCACAAACAAAACACATTGACAGAGAAATAGAGAGCAATTCTTAAATAATTCATTCAGGGCTTGTGATGCAACCTGGATTTCCCACATCTACACCCAGAGCTGGGTGAGACATAAGGCTGGACACTTCGGGCTGATAGCATTGGTGAGGTTCGGTGAGCAAACGCAGACCCTTTGAAGTTATACTGCATGGTGCCCATTCGATGGGTCCCAAATCTCCAAGTTTAAGGGATGATTCCTTCAGCTAAAACATGCATGGGAAACCCAGAGTATGGTCCACCGTGTGATTGGGAAACCTTTTCAAATGCATCTCAGGTTTCGTCCCCTGGTACTCGGGTTCACCATTCCAGACGCTTTACTAACACTCTCCCCACTTGGAGAGTCAGTGCCTTTAACCTCCTGTTTGGCACACTTTGCAATTTCTGCACAAGATGAACAGGAATAGGTAGAACCAATAAGGGACTAGCTGTAGGTGTCTGCACGGGCAAATGGAACGCTCATTTCCCACCAGGAAGAGGAATTAACCAAAGCCTCCGCATGCTGTTCCGGCAGCAGACTGGGGCCTGAAGCAATCCTGCGGGTTTGCGGCCAGCTCACAAGGAAGCGAGTTGAAGAAAGGAGCTCAGGGTCACTGTAATTCACAAATCTGCAGAGTTATAAATGACAGCTATCGTCCAAAAATATATTGAAGGAAGGCTCCGAAGAGGACTTGTAAGTGGGGCAGAATTGCAGGAAAACCATTTCAGGGGTTTGACTGCAATTGCCTTTAAAGCATAGGAAAAGAGGCAGAATGTCGACAATGATGCACTTGGCCAAAAAGGGCGTATGCGTTTTTTCCTGAATATATTCAGGAAAAAACGCATACGCCCTTTTTGGCCAACCAAGCAAGCATGTTAAAGAAATCTGCACTACAATGAAGTCTCACTGACCCCGGATCAAAAGGGCCATTTGAAAAATGTGTAAAATCCAGAAAAGCAGCACAGGCCCTGGAGAACAGGGAGCCTTGTTATGCTGATGGGCGGGATGTAAATTGCCAACAGCCACTCTGGAGAAGTGTATGGTGTTTTCTGAAACACGTAGAAAACAAAGCAACACAGCCTATGGCACTTCCACTTATGGTCCTATAGCTTAGGGAAATTTAAATCAAAAACACACAGCCACTCCAAATTTCGGACAGCTCTGTTTACAAGAACCTCGTCTATGGTACAAGCTAAATATCTCAGAAAGCGAAAAATGGATAAAAAAGTTGTGGTACGTACGTACAATGGTATATCATTCAGCAATGAAATCTATGTCATCAGGCCCGTAGCGGCATAATGAGTGGATTCAGGTACGATGATTCTACGTGAAATAAGTCACACAGAAAAAGAAACATCATAAGATATCACTAATACACGGAATGTAAACTTGGCTACACATGAAGTGAATTACAAAACACAACAGGGTCTCACATTTAGAAAACCAAATTACGTTTGCTTATGGGGAAAGGTGAGTTGAGGTGCCGCATAAAACCAGAGAATGAAATTAGCACAGATACCGTTCCATAAGCCATATATGTAATATACATGATCTACTCCTTGCTCAACGAAATGGACTCAACATCACATATTCAACCCCAAGAATATACGTGACTAGAACGAGTCTTAAAACCTATGTATTTATATGTCTCCATAAGGGAATCCAGTGTGTGTACATCGGCATAAACGCAGCATTGAACATCAGCTAAATCCCATTGTACAAATAAATTTTAAAAACTATCACAAAGACTGTGAAATAGAGAGCAATTCTTAAATAATTCATTCATGGCTTGTGATGAGACCTGGGTTTACCACATCCACACCCACAGCTGGGTTAGACATAATGCTGGACACTTGGGGCTGATAGGATTGGTGAGGTTCGGTCAGCAAATGCAGACCATTAGAAGTAATACTGCATGGTACCTATTCCAAGGTTCCCAGCTTTCCCGGTTTAAGGGATTCGTCCTTCAGCTCAAACATGCATGGGGAATGCCGAGTATGGTCCACCGTGTGATCAGAAAACGTTTTTAAATGCATCTCTGTTTTCGTCCCCTGGTCCTCGGGTTCACCATTCAAGACACTTTACTAACACTCTCCCCACTTGGAGAGTCAGTGCCTTTAACCTCCTGTTTGGTACAGTTTGCAATTTCTGCGAAAGATGAACAGGAATAGGGAGAACCAATGAGAGACTAGCTGTGGGTTTGTGGACAGGCACATTTAACTCTCATTTCCCTCCAGGAAGAGGAACTAACCACAGGCTCAGCGTTCCATGCCGGAACCAGATTAAGGCCTGAAGCAATCCTGCGGTTTTGCGGCCAATTCACAAGAAAGCGAGTTGAAGTAAGAGGCTCAGGGGCACTGTAATTCACAAACCTGCAGAGTTATAAATGACAGCTATCGTCCAAAAATATATTCAAGTAAGGCTGCAAAGAGGACTTGAAAACGGGGCAGAATTGCCGGAATGCGATTTCAGGAGGTAGACGGGAATTGCTCTGAAAGCATAGGAAAAGAGGCAAAACCTCGACAATGATGCACTTGACCAAAAAGTGCATATGCGTTTTTTTCCAGGGCCCTCATTTACGAGGGTAGGAGGCTCTCAGCATGCTCCAGGGGCCAACAGAGGCCCCACGTTGCCAAGGTGACGTGACTCAGCCAGCCACGTGTGACCTCACATCAGAGGGCCCACCTCACAGAAGGGTAAGGAACCCAGCCAGGATCAGACTCTCACCAGAGGGCCCACATCACCAAGGGGATGGGAACCAGGCAGGAGTGTCCTCACACCCGTGGGGCCACATCATCGAAAGTTGAGGTACCCAGCACATGTAGCCTCAAACCAGAGGACCCACATCACCATGGGTCTCGGAGTGAGGCAGGCAGGATTAACCTCACAACACATGGCCCACTGTATAAAAAAGGTGAGGAATCCAGCAGTTGGAACTTCCCAGCAGGCGGCCCAGAGCACCGAGGGTATGAGATCCAGGCCACAGTGAACTCACAGCAGAGGGCCCTCATCGTGATACTGTAAGCAACCCAGCCGTTGTGACCTCAGAGCACAAGGCCCACATCCCCATGGGGAAGCGAACCAAGCAGGAGTGTCATCGCACCAGTGGGCACACATCAGAAAAGGTGGGGAGCACAGCAGTTAGGGCCTGATGCCAGAGAGCCCTCATCACTGAGGGGACGTAGCTCCCAGAAGGCTCCAACTGCTACCAGAGGCCCGATGTCACCAATGCGGGGTGTGCCAGCCAGGCAGGAGTGACCTCAGAGCAGAGGGCCAACTTCACAGAAGTGTGAGGAAACCAAAGATGATCAGACTCTCACCAGAGGGCCCACATCACCAAGGGAATGGGAACAGGGCAGGAGTGTCCTCACACCAGTGGGGCCACATCACCGAAATGTGAGGGACCCAGCACACGTGGCCTCAAACCAGAGGACACACATCAAAAAGGAGCTGGGAGTGAGGCAGGCAGGAGGAGCCTCAAAACAGCGGGACCATAGAATAAAAAAGGTGAGGAATCCCACAGTTGGAACCTCCCATCAGGCAGCCAGCAGCAGCGAGGCTATGGGATCCAGTCCTGACTGAACTCACAACAGAGGGCCCTCATCATGAAACTGTGAGCAACCCAGCCGTTAGGACCTCAGAGCAGAAGGCCCACATTTCCATGGGGTTGGGAACCTGTCAGAAGTGTACTCACACCACAGGGCACACATCAGAGAATTTTGGGAGCCCAGAAGTTAGGGCCTGACGCCAGAGGGCCCTCATTACCGAGGGAAGGAGACTCCAAGAAGGCACCAACTCCCAATTGAGGGCCCAGGTCACCAAGGTAACGTGTGACAGCCAGGCAGGAGTGAGCTCACAGCACAGGGCCTACCTCACAGAAGGGTGAGGAACAAAGCCAGGATAAGACTCTCACCAGAGGGCCCACATTACCAAGGGAATCAGAACCAGGCAGGAGTGTCCTCACGCCAGTGTGGCAATATCATAGAAAGGTGAGGAACCCAGCAAATGTGGCCTAAACCAGAGAACCCACATCTCCAAGGGGCTCGGAGTGAGGCAGGCAGGAGTAGCCTCACAACACAGGGCCCATAGAATAAAAAAGCTGAGGAATCCAGCAGTGGGAACCTCCCAACAGATGGCCCAGAGCACCCAGTCTATGCGATCCAGGCCTCAGTGAACTCACAGCAGAGGACCCATATCATGAAACTGTGAGCAACCCAGACGTTGGGACCTCAGAGCAGAAGGCCCACATCCTCATGGGGTTGGGAACATGGTAAGAGTGTCCTCGCACCACTTAGAACGTATCAGAAAATGTGGGTACCCAGCAGTTAGGGCCTGACACCAGAGGGCCCTCATCACCAAGGGGAGGAGGCTCACAGCAGGCTCCAACTGCCACAAAAGGGCCGACGTCGCCAAGGCGGGGTGTGCCAGCTGGGCAGGAGTGACCTCAGAGCAGAGGGCCCACCTCAAAGAAGTGTGAGGAACCCAACCAGGATCAGACTCTCACCAGAGGGCCCACATCCCCAAGGGGATGGGAACCAGGCAGGAGTGTCCTCACACCAGTGGGGCCACATCAGCGAAAGGTGAGGAACCCAGAACACGTGGCCTCAAAGCAGAGGACCCACATCACCAAGAGGCTCAGAGTGAGGCAGGCAGGAGTTGCCTCACAACACAGGGCCCATAGAATAAAAAAGGTGAGGAATCCAGCAGTTGGAAGCTCCAAGCAGGTGGCCCAGAGCACCGAGGCTATGGGATCAATGCCAGAGTGAACTCACAGCAGAGGGCCCACATCCTGAAACTGTGAGCAACCCAGGCGTTGGGACTTCAGAGTAGAAGGCCCAAATCCCCATGGGGATGGGAACCTGGCAGGAGTGTCTTCGCACCAGTGGGCACACATCAGAAAATGTGGGGATACCAGCAGTTAGGGCCTAACGCCAGACGGCCCTCATCACAGAGGGGAGGAGGCTCCCAGCATGCTCCAACTGCAACCAGAGGCCCCATGTGGCCAAGGCCATGTGTGCCAGCCAGGCAGGAGTGACCTCACAGCAGAGGGCCTTCCTCCCAGAAGTGTGAGGAATCCAGCCAGGATCAGACTCTCAGCAGAGGGCCCACATCACCAAGGGGATGGGAACCAGGCAGGAGTGTCCTCACACCAGTGGGGCCACATCAATAAAATGTGAGGAAACCGGCACATGTGGCCTCAAACCAGAGGACCTACATCACAAAGGGGCTGGGAGTGAGGCAGGCAGGATGAGCCTCACAACACAGGGTCCAAAGAATAAAAAAGGTGAGGAATCCAGCAGTTGGAACCTCCCAGCAGGCAGTCCACAGCACAGAGGCTATGGGATCTAGGCCTGAGTTAACTAACACCAGAGAGCCAACATGAGGAAACTGTGAGTAACCCAGGCGTTGGGACCTCAGACCAGAAGACCCACATCCGCATGGGGATGGGAACCTTACAGGAGTGTCCTGGCATCACTGGACTCACATCAGAAAACGTGGGGAGCCCAGCAGTTAGAGCCTGACGCCAGAGGGCCCTCATCACCGAGGAGAGGAGGCTCCAGGCAGGCTCCAACTGCCACCAGAGGGCCAAAGTCACCAGGCAATGGGAGAAAGCCAGGCAGGAGTTACCTCACAGCAGAGGGCCTACCTCAAAGAAGGGTGAGGAACCCAGCCAGGATAAGACTCTCAGCAGAGAGCCCACATCACCAAGGGGATCGGAAGAAGGCAGGAGTGTCCTCACACCAGTGTGGCCACATTATAGAAAGGTGAGGAACCCAGCACATGTGGCCTAAACCAGAGGACCCACATCTCCAAGGTGCTTAGAGTGAGGCAGGCAGGAGTAGCCTCACAACACAGGGCCCATAGAATAAAAAATGTGAGGAATCCCGCAGTTGGAACCTCCCAGCAGGCGGCCAGAAGCAGTGAGGCTATGGGATCTAGGCCTGACTGAACTCACAACAGAGGACCCTCATCATGAAACTGTGAGCAACCCAGACGATGGGACCTCAGAGCAGAAGGCCCACATTCCCATGGGGTTGGGAACCTGGCAGGAGTGTACTCGCACCACAGGGCGCACATCAGAAAATTTTGGGAGCCCAGGAGTTAGGGCCTGACGCCAGAGGGCCCTCATTACCCAGGGGCGGAGACTCCCAGCAGGCACCAACTCCCAACTGAGGGCCCACGTCACCAAGGTAACGTGTGCCAACCAGGCAGGAGTGACCTCACCGCAGAGGGCCTACCTCACAGAAGGGTGAGGAAACCAGCCAGGATAAGACTCTCACCAGTTTGTCCACCTCACCAAGGGGATCAGAACCAGGCAGAAGGGTCCTCACGCCAGGGTGGCCACATCATAGAAAGGTGAGGAACCCAGAACGTGTGGCCTAAATCAGAGGACCCACATCTCCAAGGGGCTAGGAGTGAGGCAGGCAGGAGTAGCCTCACAACACAGAGCCCATAGAATAAAAAATGTGAGGAATCCAGCAGTTGGAACCTGCCAGCAGGCGGCCCACAGCATGGAGTCTATGGGATCCAGGTCACAGAGAACTCACAACAGAGGGCCCACATCATGAAACTGTGAGCAACTGAGCCGTTGGGACTTCAGAACAGAAGGCCCACATCCCCATAGGGATGGGAACCTGGCAGGAGTGTCCTCGCATCACTTAGCACGAATCAGAAAATGTGGGAACCCAGCAGTTAAGGCCTGAGGGCAGAGGGCCCTCATCACTGAGGGGAGGAGGCTCCCAGCAGGCTCCAATTGCCACCATAGGGCCGACGTCGCCAAGGAGGGGTGTGCCAGCCAGACAGGAATGACCTCAGAGCAGAGGGCCCACCTCAAAGAAGTGTGAAGAAACTCAACAAGGATCAGACTCTCACCAGAGGGCCAACATCACCAAGGGGATGGGAACCAGGCAGGAGTGTCCTCACACCAGTGGGGCCACATCAGCAACAGGTGAGGAGCCCAGCACATGTGACCTAAAACCAGAGGACCCACATCACCAAGTGGCTCAGAGTGAGGCAGGCAGGAGTTGTCTAACAACACAGGGCCCATAGAATAAAAAAGGTGAGGAATCCAGCAGTTTGAACCTCCCAGCAGGTGGCCCAGAGCACCCAGTCTATGGGATCCAGGCCACAGTGAACTCACAGCAGAGGGCCCACATCATGAAACTGTGAGCAACCCAGCCGGTGGGACCTCAGAACAGAAGGCCCACATCACCATGGTGATGGGAACCTCGCAGGAGTGTCCTCGCACCACTTAGCATGTATCAGAAAATGTGGGAACCCAGCAGTTAGGGCCTGACGCCAGAGGGCCCTCATCACCAAGGGGAGGAGGCTCCCAGCAGGCTCCAACTGCCACCAGCCGGCCGACGTTGCCAAGGCAGTGTGTGCAAGCCAGGCAGGAGTGACCACAGAGCAGAGGGCCCACCTCACAGAAGTGTGAGGATCCCAACCAGGATCAGACTCTCACCAGAAGGTCCACATCACCAAGGGGATGGAAACCAGGCAGGAGTGCCCTCACACCAGTGGGGCCACATCAGCGAAAGATGAGGAACACAGCACATGTGGCCTCAAACAAGGGGACACACATCACGAAGGGGCTGGGACTGAGGCATGCAGGAGGAGACTCACAACAGAGGGCACATAGAATAAAAAAGGTGAGGAATCCAGGAGTTGGAAACTCCAGGCAGGCGGCCCAGAGCACCGACGCTATGGGATACAGGCCAGAGTGAACTCACAGCAAAGGGCCCACATCATGAAACTGTGAGCAACCCAGCCGTTGGGACCACAGAACAGAAGTCCCACATGCCCATGGGGATGGGAACCTGGCAGGAGTGTCCTCGCACCACTGGGCACACATCAGAAAATGTGTGGAGCCTAGCACTTAGGGCCTGACACCAGAGGGCCCTCATCACTGAGGGGAGGAGGCCCCAGCACGCTCCAACTGCCACCAGAGTGCCCACGTCACCAAGGCGATGTGTGCCAGCCAGGCACGATTGACCTCACAGCAGAGGGCCCACATCATGAAAGTGTGAGCAACCCAGCCGTTGGGACCTCAGAATAGAAGGCCCACAGCCCCATGTGGATGGGAACCTGGCAGGAGTGTCATCGCACCACTGGGCACACATCAGAAAATGTGGGGAGCCCAGCAGTTAGGCCCTGACGTCACTGGGCCCTCATCACCGAGGGGAGGAGGCTCCCAGCACGCTCCATCTGCAACCAGTGGGCCCATGTGGCCAAGGCGGGTTGTGCCAGTCAGGCAGGAGTGACCTCAGAGAAGAGGGCCCACCTCAAAGAAGTGTGAGGAACCCAGCCATGATCAGACTCTCACCAGAGGGCCCACATCACCAAGGGGATGGGAACCAGGCAGGAGTGTCCTCACACCAGTGGGGTCACATCATCAAAAGATGAGGAACCCAGCACATGTGGCCTCAAACCAGAGGACACACATCACCAAGGGGTTGGGAGTGAGGCAGGTGTCTGGACGGGCACATTTAACTATAATTTCCCACCAGGAAGAGGAATTAACCAAAGGGTCAGAGTGCCGTACCGGACCCTGATTACGGCCTGAAGCAAACCTGTGGTTTTGTGGCCAGCTTACAAGGAAGCGAGTTAAGAAAGGAACTCAGGGGCACTGTCATTCACAAACCTGCAGTTATAAATGACAGCTATCGTCCAAAAATATATTGAAGTAAGGCAGCGAAGAAGACCTGAAAGTGGGGCAGAATTGCAGGAAACCGATTTCATGATGTAGACAGTAATTGCTTTTAAAGCATAGGAAAAGAGGCAGAACGTCTACAGTGATGCACTTGGCCAAGAAGGGCATATGCGTTTTATAGAGGGCCCTCATTAATGAGGGGAGGAGGCTCCCAGCACACACCAAAGGCCAACAGACGGCCCATGTCATCAAGGCGACGTGTGCCAGCCAGGCAGGAGAGACCTCATATCACAGGGTCTACCTCACAGAAGGGTGAGGTACCCAGCGAGGATCAGACTCTCACCAGAGGGCCCACATCACCAAGGGGATGGGAACCAGTCAGGAGTGTCCTCACACCAGTGGGGCCACATCATCCAAAGTTGAGGAACACAGCACATGTGACCTCAAACCAGAGGACACACATCACCAAGGGACTGGGAGTGAGGCAGGCAGGAGGAGCCTCAAAACAGAGGGCCCATAGAATAAAAAAGGTGAGGAATCGCGCAGTTGGATCCTCCCAGCAGGCGGCCAGGAGCAGCGAGGCTATGGGATCCAGGCCGGAATGAGCTCACACCAGAGGGCCCTCATCATTATACTGTGAGCAACCCAGCCGTTGGGACCTCAGAGCAGAAGGCCCACATCCACATGGGTATGGGAAACTGGCAGGAGTGCCATCACACCAGTGGGCACACATCAGAAAATATGGGTACCCAGCAGTTAGTGACTGACGCCACAGGGCCCTCATCACCGAGGGGAGGAGGCTCCCAGCAAGCTCCAACTGCCACCAGAGGGCCGACGTCACCAAGGCAACGGGAGCAAGCCAGGCAGGAGTGACCTCACAGCAGAGGGCCCACCTCCCAGAAGTGTGACGAAACCAGTCAGGATCAGACTCTCACCAGACGGCCCACATCACCAAGGGGATGGGAACCAGGCAGGAGTGTCCTCACACCAGTGGGTCCACATCACTAAAAGGTGAGTAAACCAGCACATGTGGCCTGAAACCACAGGACCCACATCACCAAAGGGCTGGGAGTAAGGCAGGCAGGAGGAGCCTCACAACACAGGGCCCAAAGAATAAAAAAGGTGAGGTATCCAGCAGTTGGAACCTCGCAGCAGGCGGCCCAGAGCACAGAGACTATGGGATCCTGGCCTGAGTGAACTAACACCAGAGAGCCTATATCATGGAACTGTGAGCAACCCAGACGTTGGAACCACAGAGCAGAAGGCCCACATCCCCATGGGGATGGGAAACTTACAGGAGTGTCCTGTTATCACTGGGCTCACATCAGATAACATGGGGAGCCCAGCAGTGATGGCCTCACGCCAGAGGGCCCTCATCACCGAGGGGAGGAGGCTCCCAGTAGGTTCCAACTGCCACCAGAGGGCCGATGTCACCAAGGCAATGGGAAGCCAGGCAGGAGTTACCTCACAGCAGAGGGCCCACCTCACAGAAGGGTGAGGAACCCAGCCAGGATCAGACTCTCACCAGAGGGCTCATATCACCAAGGGGATGGGAACCAGGCACAAGTATCCTCACACCAGTGGGGCCACATCATCGAAAGGTGAGGGACCCAGCACACGTGGCCTCTAATCAGTGGACACACATAAACAAGGGGCTGGGAATGAGGCAGGCAGGAGGAGCCTCAAAAGAGAGGGCCCATAGAATAAAAAAGGTGAGGAATCCCGCAGTTGGAACCTCCCAGCAGGCGGCCTGGAGTAGCGAGGCTATGGGATCCAGGGTGAGTGAACTCACACCAGAGGGCCCTCATCATGAAACTGTGAGAAATCCAGACGTTGGGACCTCACAGCAGAAGGCCCACATTCCCATGGGCTTGGGAACCTGACAGGAGTGTACTCGCACCACAGGGCGCACATCAGAAAATTTTGAGAGCCCAGGAGTTAGGGCCTGACGCCAGAGAGCCCTCATTACCGAGGGAAGGAGACTCCCAGCAGGCACCAACACACAATTGAGGGCCCACGTCGCCAAGATGACGTGTGCCAGTCAGGCAGGAGTGACCTCACAGCACAGGGCCTACCTAACAGAAGGGTGAGGAAACCAACCAGGATAAGACTCTCGCCAGAGGGCCCACATCACCAAGGGGATCGGAACCACGCAGGAGTGTCCTAACACCAATGTGGCCACATCATAGAAAGGTGAGGAACCCAACACATGTGGCCTCAAAGCAGAGGACCCACATCTCCAAGGGACTCGGAGTGAGGTAGGCAGGAGTAGCCTTACAACACAGGGCCCATAGAATAAAAAGGTGAGGAATCCAGTAATTGGAAGCTCCCAGCAGGCGGCCCAGGGCACCCAGTCTATGAGATCTAGGCCGCAGTGAACTCACAGCAGAGGGCCCACATCATGATACTGTGAGCAACCCAGCCATTGGGACCTCAGAGCAGAAGGCCCACATCCCCATGGGGATGGGAAACTGGCAGGAGTGTCATCGCACCAGTGGGCGCACATCAGAAAATGTGGGGAGCCCAGCAGTTAGGGCCTGATGCCAGAGGGCCCTCATCACCGAGGGGAGGAGGCTCCCATCCCGCTCCAACTGCAACCAGAGGGCCCACTTGGCCAAGGCGACGTGTGCCATCCAGGCACGAGTGACCTCACAGCAGAGAGCCCACCTCCCAGAAGTGTGAGGTATCCAGCCAGGATCAGACTCTCACCAGAGGGCCCACATCACCAAGGGGATGGGAACCAGGCAGGAGTGTCCTCACACCAGTGGGGCCACATCAATAAAAGGTGAGGAAACCGGCACATGTAGCCTCAAACCACAGGACCTACATCACCAATGGGGGGAGTGAGGAAGGCAGGAGGAGCCTCACAACACAGGGCACAAAGAATAAAAAAGGTGAGGAATCCAGCAGTTGGAACCTCGCAGCAGGTGGCCCAGAACACAGGGGCTATGGGATCTAGGCCTGAGTGAATGAACATCACAGAGCCAACACCATGAAACTGTAAGGAACCCAGGCGTTAGGACCTCAGAGCAGAAGGCCCACATCCCAATGGGGATGGGAACCTGGCAGGAGTGTCCTGGCATCACTGGGCTCACATCAGAAAACGTGGGGAGCACAGCAGTTAGAACCTGACGCCAGAGGGCACTCATCACTGAGGAGAGGAGGCTCCCAGCAGGCTCCAACTGCCACCAGAGGGCCTACGTCTCCAAGGCAATGGGAGCAAGCCAGGCAGGATTTACCTAAGAGCAGAGGGCCCACCACACAGAAGGGTGAGGAACGCAGCCAGTGTCAGACTCTCACCAGAGGGCCCACATCACCAAGGGGATGGGAACCAGGCAGGAGTTTCCTCACACCATTGGGGCCACATCATTGAAAGGTGAGGAACCCAGCACATGTGGTCTCGAACCAGAGGACACACATCACCAAGGGGCTGCGAATGAGGCAGGTGTCTGGACGGGCACATTTAACTCTCATTTCCCACCAGGAAGAGGAATTAACCAAACGCTGAGCATGCCGTGCCGGAACCAGATTACAGCCTGAAGCAAACCTGCGGTTTTGTGGCCAGCTCACAAGGAAGCGAGTTAAGAAAGGAAATCAGGGGCACTGTAATTCTCAAACCTGCAGAGTTATAAATGACAGCTATTGTCAAAAATATATTGAAGTAAGGCTGCAAAGAGGACTTGAAAACGAGGCAGAATTGCAGGAATCAGATTTCAGGAGGTAGATTTGAATTGCATTTAAAGCATATGAAAAGCAGCAGATCTTTGACAGTGATGCACTTGGACAAAAAGTGCATATACATTTTTTCCTGAATACATTCAGGAAAAAACGCATATGCTCTTTTTTGTCAACCAAGCACTCGAGCAATGGAAATCTGCACTACAATGAAGTCTCTTTTCCCATTCGTCAAAATGGCCATCTGAAAAAAGTGTAAAAACAAGAAACACAGGACAGGCCATGGAGAACAGGGAGCCTTGTTATGCTGATGGGTGGGATGTCAATTGCCAACAGACACTCTGGAGATGTTTATGAGGTATCCTGAAACATCTAAAAAACAAAGCTACAGAGCCTAGGTCACTTCCACTTATGGCCCTATAGCTTAGGAATATTAAAATCAACAAGACACAGCCAACACAAAATTTAGGGCTGCTGTGTTTACAAGAACCTTGAGTCCTGTGCACATTAAATATCCCAGAAAGAAAAAAATGGATAAAGAAGTTGTGCGACTTATGTACAACGGAATATCACTCAGCAATGAGATCAATGTCATCAGGCCTGTAGCAGCAAATTGAGTGGATTTAAGCACGATGATTCTAAGAGAAATATGTCACACAGAGAAAGATAGTTATCATAAGATATCACTAATAGAGGGAGTGTAAACTTGGCTCCACATGATCTGGATTACAAAACCGAACAGAGTCTCACATTTAGATAAAAAAACTTATGCTTGCTTAAGGGGAAAGTTGAGTTGGGGTGCTGTATAAAACCAGAGATTGAAATTAGCACAGATACCTTTCCATAAGCCAAAAATGTAATAGACAAGACCTACTCCTTGCTCAACGAAATAGACTCATCCATGGTGTTTCACCTCACACTGGTTAGAATGGGCATCATCAGAAAATCTACAAACAACAAATGCTGGAAAGGGTGTGGAGATATGGAACCCTCTTCCAGTATTGTTGGGAATGTAAATTGATACAGTCACTGTGGAGAACATTATGGAGTTTCTTATAAAACTAACAATAGAATTACCATATGATACAGCAATCCCACTACTGGTCATATACCCAGACAAAACCATAAATTAAAAAACAACATTCAGCGCAATGTTCATTGCATCACTATTTACAATATCCAGGTAATGGAAGCAACCTAAATGCCCACAGACAGACGAATGCATAAAGATGTGGTACATATATAAAATGGAATATTACTAAGCCATAAAAAGGAATGAAATTGGGTCACCTGTAGAGACGTTGATGAATCTAGAGACTGTCATACACAGTGAAGTAAGTCAGAAAGAGAAAAACAAAACAAATCTTGTATATTAATGCATATATGTGGAACCTAGAAAAATTGTACAGATGAACCGTTTTGCAAGGCAGAAATAGAGCAACAGATGTAGACAACGAACGTATGGACACTAAGGGGGGAAAGCTGTTGGGGGGATGGTGGTGGGAGGTGTTGAGAGATTGGGATTGGCATGTATACATTTATATGTATAAAAGAGATAACCAAAAAGAACCTGCTGTATAAAAAATAAAATAAAATTCAAAATTAAAAAAAATAAAATTAAAAAAAGTAAAACAGAAAAAATATTCTTCCCTTCACATACATGTATTTATATGAATAAATTATTTCCATGCATATATCTGTAAATACAGAGGAGAAGAATAAAATCTACCTTGAACCAAAAACGAAAAAAAGAAAAAGAAAAACAGAACCCACCAGGTACACAGAGGAAAACCCTATCAGGTCACTTGCTCCAGTTGTAAACAATTCTGAAGTTGGTCAGTGGTGGGGAATCATCTCCCATTCAGCCAGCAGGCCCCACGCAACAAGCGTCCTCATTGCAAAGCTGGGGGACCATGCCGAGGCATCTGTGAGTAAACGTGGGCCGAGCCCCAGGCCAGCTGCTGCTGAAATGTTCCCACCCTTCCCAGGTAAAACACCTGAATATGTACAAGGACTTGAAAGCCTAGAGGAAGGGCCATGGAGCCACACGAGCGACAGCATGCCAGCCGACTTGATGCCTGCAGGCCAGCCAGGATGGTCCTGGCCCTGGGTGCTCTTCTGGAAGCTTTCCATTTCCCTGCCTGAGATACCCCTCCTGTCCTGGCCCCCACTGCTTTCTTCCTTCCTCACCTCTCCCCAGGAAGAAATTCCAGCAGCAGGTATGGGTGACACATCCTCTTCCTTAGCAGGTGGCATCTTGGCAACTGCTGCAGAAAGTCCAGCAGAGCCCCACTCACACTGGACCACCCACAAAGCCGTGGCCTCTCACTCCCTCCCACCAGTCCAGCCCCGAGACTGTTGACAGGGCAGAGAAAATGGCGTCAGGCACAGCTGCAGGGGCTCTTGCTGCCTGGAGCGGTGTTTATATTGATCTCAACCCAGGCACACCTGGGGAGGTCTGGCCGGCACGGTCAGGCTGCCCAGGTCAGCCAATCATCAACCCTCAGGGTCTCACAGTTGCAGAAAATGGAACTTGCTGAATCGGCCAGGTCCAAGGAACAGGTGTGGGCTCTTGAGAGTCAGGATAGACAAGGGGCTGTAGTTCTGGCTTGTTTTCTAATCATTTTATCTGGCCCATGAGTGGGAGACAACTTCAAGAAAACCCTCTGCTAATGAGAGGAACCCAGGAGTCAGGGAGAGGAGGGGAGGGTGGTGGGTGGAGACAGAGGCCTGGTGCCCCGGGTGCAGTGGAAGTCTCTGGAAGACCAGGTGGAGGGAGGCCGCACAGAGTGATCCCCAAGATCACAGACCTTTTGGAGCTGCTGTTTGTTAGTACAAGTACTGCTCTGAGGTGCTCTGTGTCAGATCTGAGCGACAGGTGAGCTGGGAGTGCTTTGCAATGTGCGCTATGTGCACGGTTCCTGTTTGCACAGACTTGCCACGGAACATGCAAGGGTAGCTCTGTATCCTGGGAGGGACGTGACAACGAGAGCCCCATGGGCTGCAGGTGACCTGCCCAGGGAACACCATATCCTGGGAGGGGCCTGAACACGAGGGCCCTGTGGGCTGGGGTGGGGGTGGGGTACCTGCCTGGGTGAGCTCCATATCCTGGGATTGGCCTGACTTTGAGAGCCCCATGGGCTGCAGCAGTCAAGGTAACGGATGTCAGGAGAGTCAGTGAAGCCACCGAGGATATACCTCCAGTAGTTCCTAAATCCTATACCCTGCTGGTTATTCTACCAACGACCAGGACTTGGTATTCTGTATTAGTCTTCAATGATGCCTTCTTTTACACTTTTTTCACATGGCCCTTTTGACCGGGGGGCAGTGAGACTTCATTGTAGTGCAGATTTCCTTTAAACGCTTGCTTGGTTGGCCAAAAAGTGCGTATGCGTTTTTTCCTGAATATATTCAGGAAAAAACCAATATGCTCTTTTTGGCCAAGTGCATCATTGTCGACATTCTGCCTCTTTTCCTATGCTTTAAGTGCAATTCCAGTCTACCCCCTGAAATCGTTTTCCTGAAATTCTGCACCACTTTAAAGCCCTCTTCACAGACTTACTTGAATATATTTTGGACGATAGCTATCATTCATAACTCTGCAGGTTTGTGGATTACAGTGCCCTTGAGCTCTTTTCTTCAACTCGCTTACTTGTGAGCTGACCGCAAAACCGCAGGATTGCTTCAGGCCCTAATCTGTTTCCAGCAGGGCACGCTGAGCCTTTGGTTAATTCCTCTTCCTGGTGGGAAATAAGCGTTCCATTTGTCCGTGCAGACACCTACAGCTAGTCTCTCATTGGATCTCCAAATTCCTGTTCATCTTGCACAGAAATTGCAAAGTGTGCCAAACAGGAGGTTAAAGGCACTGACTCTCCAAGTGGGGAGAGTGTTAGTAAAGCGTCTGGAATGGTGAACCCGAGTACCAGGGGACGAAAACTGAGATGCATTTGAAAACGTTTCCCAATGACATGGTGGAACGTACTCTGGGTTTCCCATGCATGTTTTAGCTGAAGGAAGAATCCCTTAAACCTGGAGAGTTCGGACCCATGGAATGGGTACCATGCAGTATGACTTCAAAGGGTCAGCATTTGCTCATCGAACCTCACCAATGCCATCAGCCCGAAGTGTCCAGCTTTATGTCTCAACCTAACCCTTACCCGAACCCTTACCCTTATCCGTCCCCTAATCATACGCTAACACTAACCCGTATCCTAACACGTACGCTCATCTTAAACAGTTGTCTTACCCTAACCTGTACCCTAAACCGTCCCCGTCCCCAAACCCTAACAAACCCTAACCCTAACTCTTACCCAAAGCCTTACCCTAAACCATCCCCTAATCGTAACACGTATGCTAACACTAACCTGTACCCTAACATGTACTCTCACACTAAACCGTGGTCGTACCCTAAGCTGTACCCTAAACCGTCCCCATCCAGTAACCCTAAAACTAAACCTAACCCTAACGATAACCCTTACCCGAAACCTTACCCTAACCCGTCCCCTAATCCTAACACGTACGCTAACACTAAACCGTACCCTAACACGTACGCTCACCCTAAACCGTTTTTGTACCCTAACCTGTACCCTAAACTATCCGTGTCCCAGTCCCCTAACCCAAACCCTAACCCTAATCCTTACCCGAAGCCTTACTCTAACCCTTCCTTTAATCCTAACCCGTACGCTAACACTAACCCATACCCTAAAACGTACGCTCACCCTAAACCGTTGTCGTACCCTAACCTGTAACCTAAACCGTCCCCGTCCCCTAACCCTAACCCTAACCTTAACCCTTACCCGAAGCCTTACACTAACCCGTCCCCTAATCCTAACCCGTACGCTAACACTAACCCGTACCCTAACATGTACGCTCACCCTAAACCATTGGCGAATCCTAACCTGTACTCTAAACCGTCCCCGTGCCTGTCCCCTAATCCTAACCCTGACCCTTACTCGAAGCCTTACCCTAACACGTCCCCTAATCCTAACCCGTAAGCTAACACTAACCCATAACCTAACACGTACGCTCACCCTAAACCGTTGTCGTACCCTAACCTGTACCCTAAACCGTCCCCGTCCCATAACCCTAACTCTAACCCTAACCCCAACCCTAACCTTTACCCGAAGCCTTACCCTCACCCATCCGCTAATCCTAACCCGTACGCTAACACTAACCCGTACCCTAACACGTACGCTCAACCTAAACTGTTGTCGTACACTAACCTGTACCCTAAACCGTCCCCGTCCCCTAACCCTAACCCTAAACCTAACCCTAACCCTTACCCGAAGCCTTACCCTCACCCGTCCCCTAATCCTAACCCGTACGCTAACACTAATCCGTACCCTAACAACTACGCTCACCCTAAATCGTTGTCGTACCCTAACATGTACCCTAAACCGTCCCCGTCTCCTAACCCTAAACCTAACCCTAACCCTAACACTAACACTTACCCGAAGCCTTACCCTCACCCGTCCCCTAATCCTAACCCGTACGCTAACACTGACCCGTACCCTAACACGTACGCTCACCCTAAACCGTTGTCGTACCGTAACCTGTACCCTAAACCGTCCCCGCCCCTAACCCTAACCCTAACCCTTACCCGAAGCCTAACACTCACCGTCCCCTAATCCTAACCCGTACGCTAACACTAACCCGTACCCTAACACGTACGCTCACCCTAAACCGTTGTCGTACCCTAACTTGTACCCTAAACCGTCCCCGTCCCCTAACACTAACCCTAACCCTAACCCTTACCCGAAGCCTTACACTCATCCGTCCCCTAATCCTAACCCGTACGCTAACACTAACCCGTACCCTAACACGTACGCTCACCCTAAACCGTTGTCGTACCCTAACCTGTACCCTAAACCGTCCCCGTCCCCGTCCCCGGCCCCTAACCCTAACCCAAACCCTAACCCTTACCCAAAGCCTTACCCTCACCCGTCCCCTAATCCTAACCCGTACGCTACCACTAACCCGTACCCTGAAACGTACACTCACCCTAAATGCTGTCGTACACTAACCTGTACCCTAAACCGTCCCTGTGCCCGTCCCGTAACCCTAACCCTAACCCTAACACTAATCCTAACCCTTACCCGAAGCCTTACCCTCACCCGTCCCCTAATCCTAACCCGTACACTAACACTAACCCATACCCTAACACGTACGCTCACCCTAAACCGTTGTCGTACCCTAACCTGTACCCTAAACCGTCCCCGTCCCCTAACCCTAACCCTAACCCTAACCCTAACCCTTACCCGAAGACTTACCCTCACCCGTCCCCTAATCCTAACCCTTACGCTAACACTAACCCGTACCCTAACACGTAAGCTCACCCTAAACCGTTGTCGTACCCTAACCTGTACCCTAAACCGTCCCCGTCACCGTCCCCTAACCCAACCCTAACCCTAACCCTTACCCGAAGCCTTATCCTCACCCGTCCCCTAATCCTAACCCGTACGCCAACACTAACCCGTAACCTAACACGTACGCTCACCCTAAACCGTTGTCGTACACTAACCTGTACCCTAAACCGTCCCCGTCCCCTAACCCTAACCCTAACCCTAACCCTAACCCTTACCCGAAGCCTTACCCTCACCCGTCCCCTAATCCTAAACCGTACGATAACACTAACCCGTACCCTAACACGTACGCTCACCCTAAACCGTTGTCGTACCCTAACCTTTACCCAAACCATCCCCGTCGCTAACCCTAACCCTAACCCTAACCTTAACCCTTACCCGAAGCCTTACCCTCACACGTCCCCTAACCCTAACCCGTACGCTAACACTAACCCGTACCCTAACACGTACACTTACCCTAAAACGTTGTCGTACCCTAACCTGTACCCTAAACCGTCCCCGTCCCCTAACCCTAACCCTAACACTAACCCTAACCCTAATCCTTACCCGAAGCCTTACACTAACCCGTCCCCTAATCCTAACCCGTACGCTAACACTAACCCGTACCCTAACACGTACGCTCACCCTAAACCGTTGTCGTACCCTAACCTGTACCCTAAACCGTCCCCGTCCCCGTCCCCTAACCCTAACCCTAACACTTACCCGAAGCCTTACACTCACCCGTCCCCTAATCCTAAGCCGTATGCTAACACTAACCCTTACCCTAACACGTACCCTCACTCTAAACTGTTGTCGTACCCTAACCTGTACCCTAAACCGTCCCCGTCCCCGTCCCCTAACCCTAACCCTAACCCTAACCCTAACCCTTACCCGAAGCCTTAACCCACCCGTCCCCTAATCCTAACCCGTACGCTAACACTAACCCGTACCCTAACACGTACGCTCACCCTAAACCGTTGTCGTACCCTAACATGTACCCTAAACCGTCCCCGTCCCCTAACCCTAACCCTAACCCTAACCCTAACCCTAACCCTTACCCGAAGCCTTACCCTCACCCGTCCCCTAATCCTAACCCGTACGCGAACACTAACCCATACCCTAACACTTAAGCTCACACTAAACCGTTGTCGTACCCTAACCTGTACCCTAAACCGTTCCCGTCCCCTAACCCTAACACTAACCCTAACCCTAACCCTTACCCGAAGCCTTAACCTCACCCGTCCCCTAATCCTAAACCGTACGCTAACACTAACCCGTACCCAAAACATACGCTCACCCTAAACCGTTGTCGTACCCTAACCTGTACCCTAAACCGTCCCCGTCCCCTAACCCTAACCCTAACCCTAACCCTAACCCTAACACTTACCCGAAGCCTTACCCTCACCCGTCCCCTAATCCTAACCCGTACGCTAACACTAACCCGTGCCCTAACACGTACGCTCACACTAAACCGTTGTCGTACCCTAACCTGTATCCTAAACCATCTCCGTCCCTTAACCCTAACCCTAACCCTAACCCTAACCCTTACCCGAATCCTTACCCTCACCCGTCCCCTAATCCTAACCCGTACGCTAACACTAACCCGTACCCTAACACGTACGCTCACCCTAAACCGTTGTCGTACCCTAAACTGTACCCTAAATCGTCCCCGTCCCCGTCCCCTAACCCTAACCCTAACCCTAACCCTAACCCTAACCCTTACCCGAAGCCTTACCCTCACCCGTCCCCTAATCCTAACCCGTATGCTAACACTAACCCGTACCCTAAAAT